>NC_051158.1:140378028-140431894 GCF_013339745.2 Dermacentor silvarum
CAATCCGAGTCATGCATCACTGCCGTGACTGGTAATGTGACATTTTTCATATTCAGTATCAAGAATGCTACTTTTCCTAGCCTTTTGTCCACTCATCCCCTCGTTTTTCAAATGTTAAAGCTGTTGCACGTAGGCTGTTCTGTATTCACACTACTCGAATATTTTTTTTTCCACAGCCCCAAACATTTTATTTTAGTTGGACTTTATAAGCACTTCAAAGCAGCAAAAGCCAACAGTGCACAGTTTAAAGCAGCTGGAGGTGCTGCTTCATGGTACCAATTGTCACACTCACTGCAGAAGGTTGCTGACAAGTATGGGATCCCAGTTGTGCTGTTTGACGTTGTGCTGCTAAGCCTGAGGGCACGGGATGTAAACCTGGCTGTGGTAGCCGCATTTCAATGTGGGTTGAAATGCAAAAACACCCATGTACCAATTAAGGAACCCCAGGTGGCAACATTAATTTGGAGTCCCTCGTACTGCATGCCTCATAATCATATCGTGGTTTTGGCACGTAAAACCCCAGAACTTAGTTTAATTTAACAGTTGGTGCCCTTCGGTTTTCCAATTTTCTCATTTTCTTGCTTACAAAAGCTCTGTTCTCGCTACAAATGACAAATTCGTGATTACAGAAGCCGAACTTTCAATCTAGCTTACCTCAATATTTTTCTTTAGCCTACCTTTAACATGCATTTATAGCATTGAACCTGAATTATTTTGCATTTATCCATGTTGGACTTGTGCTCAACAGCTGGATGGCATAGATGCAGAGCTACTACTGTGGGCTTCAAGTTGCAAGCTTGTCTTTTCGTTTAGAAATAAGATCACCTGAACCTGGTTCTCTATTATCAGGTAGACTACTAAGGAAGGCAGACATTACTTGCGTGATAGATCTCAGTGATCAGTTAAATTTGTGTTCAGTTTTTGGCCCCCAAGAAGTGAACAGAATTGTATATTGTAGTTGCAGGGCTTGAAGCTAGTAAGTCAAATGCACTTAACCCTTTCCCTGGCAGGTATGTCACAGCTTGTCACTCGCCACTTCTCCAAGTGCATTTCGCTAACTGCTAAATTTCAAAGCCAACAAGGAGATACCTTGTGTGCTTAAAACGTTTCTCAGGTGATCGAAAGATAACCACTTGAAAGGAAATCAAGGCATGGTGCGACGATTGCGCCGTGGCACTGTGCAGTGTTTCTTGCTTAGAAGTCTTTGCAACCATTGAAGCCAAGTTACACGGGCATTCATCAAAGTGATAGTATTGCTGTTGTAGAGCAAAGAACACATCTTTTCAGCTAACCTTACAATTTCGGAGCTGCGCAGCAATGTCTTTATTAGCACTGCGATTAAGCAAACTATCAGTTTATTTTTCTTGTAATATTTTTTTCAAACCTTCTTCCAAAATGAATATTTTAAGCAGCATATTTTATGCTCTTATTTTGGTTTATGTTTCTTTCGAATGACTAAAACATTTGGTATATACTTGGGTCCTTTTTCCAGAGTGTGTTTGGTATTACAAGGGTAAACAGATAGCGAGCCAAGCTGGTGTTGAAATGATCATCATCAGCCTATATTTATGTCCACTGCCGGACGAAGGCCTCTCCCTGTGATCTCCAATTACCCTTGTCTGCGCTAGCTGATTCCAACTTGCGCTTGCAAATTTCCTAACTTCATCACCCCACCTAGTTTTCTGCCGTCCTCGACTGCGCTTCAATTCTCTTGGTATCCATTCTGTAACTCTAATGGTCCACCGGTTATCCATCCTACGCATTACATGGCTGGGCCAGCTCCATTTTTTCCTCTTAATGTCAACTAGAATATCGGCTATCCCCATTTGCTCTCTGATCCACACCGCTCTCTTCCTGTCTCTTAACGTTAGGCATAACATTTTTCGTTCCATCGCTCTTTGTGCGGTCCTTAACTTGTTCTCGAGCTTCTTTGTTAACCTCCAAGTTTCTGCCACATATTTTATCACCGGTAGAATGCAATGATTGTACACTTTTTGTTTCAACGACAGTGGTAAGCTCCCAATCAGGATTTGGTAATGTCTGCTGTATGCACTCCAACCCAATTTTATTCTGTAAATTTCTTTCTTATGATCAGGGCCCCCTGTGAGTAACTAGCCTAGATAAACATACTCCTTTACAGACTCTAAACATGCATTAGCATTCCTGGTCGTTTTCAACTAGTGCTTTCCAGAAATGCATGAGAAAGGCTCTTGAAACATTTTTAACTGAAACAGTAAAGTAAATTGTGGCATATTTTGGGGACAGATATCTTGACAGCATAATAGGCAGAAAAACGGAATGCTGACCAAAATGGTGTTTAAAAATTCTTAAACGTTTCGGCTTCCACGCGGAAGCCTTGTTCACTGAGCTGAGAGGCAAAGAACCTTCAACTTAAATCCCGTCCATAATCGCTTCAGGCATCTTGCCTATCTTGGCAGGAGATTGCTGTCGTTTCGATTAAGTGTGTGTGCTGTGGTTCGGTTAGTCAGAGATTCCAGATACTGTCGCTTCGTCCAGCTTTCTTGGGCGATGACTGAAGCTTGGCTCCAGTTGAAATCGTGTTGCTTGGTTTCTGCATGTTCAGCGAGTGCACTGGAAGGGACTTTTTTGCTTTTTCACATCGCTCATGTGCTCCTTCAGGCACCGCTCAAAATTGCTACTTTCACCAACGTAGACATAATTGCAGTCCACTCACGGTATCTTATTTACAACGCCAGGGAACTTTCTTTTCTTAGTTGGTCCTTGACGTTGAGATGTCGTGACGTAACTTGCGGTAGGGAACATGGGCAGCTGGCACATTATATTTACGCAGGACATGTGCCAAAGCTTCGCTGATGCTGGGAACATATAGAATGGCGGTGTGACATTGGCCGGGGGCATCATGCGATTCCGTAGGACGCGACGCTCTTTTTTCTGAAAAAGCGATAAAATGTTTCGGGTAGCTGCACGCACCGAGCTCGCGTCGAATGCAGGTCAAATTGGAGCCCGAGTGTTCTGGCTTACTACAAATTCTTTAGGCTCTTTGTATTAACGATAATGCTGTGGACCACTTGTGGCACACAGTGTTTACAGAAGTGAAATGAAGATACCGCCCTGTGTGCGTGTCCTTCCTATGAACTTCCTGGGAGATAACCACTATCTATTCCGTTCTACCAATATGTCTAGAAAAGGTAGCCGGCCAGAGTCCTCCTCTTCACAGTGAAATTTATGGCACCCTCAGTGCTATTTAGGTGATCCGTGAAGGCAGCCAGGGTTTCTTTTTTAGGATGCAAAAGCAATCGTGAATGTAGCAGAAGAAAACTTTCATGGAGGATGAAAAGAAGCCAAGGCCCGACTTTCCACGGAAACCATTGCAAAATTTGCAGTGGTTACAGAAATTGATGTGCCCATAAGGGTTCCGTGCACTTACTTTTAAGTGACACTGCAGAAATTGAAGTATTTTTCAAGCAAAATTCGAGTAATCATGCGAGACCCTGAACTTGAGTTGCCATATGTTCACATAGCTTCGCATCAGCCAGAAGGGCAGCTTTGCATGCGTCCACCGCAAGGGCCGCAGAAACATAAGTGAAAAGGGAAACCACGTCAAAAGACACCATGACTTCATTATCATTCACTGTGAGGGGGTGTACCTTGTCAATAAAGTCTTGCGAGTTGCGAATAAACGTGGGGCCACTCCCAACAAGTTCAGCACACACATGGTAAAGGTAACTGGACAGTTTGCACAGAGGGGAACGTGTGAAATCCACAATGGGCAGCATCAGAGTACCTGACTTGTGGATTTTCAGGAGAAAACATAGTGCCAGAGCTGATCCGTTGTGGCAAAGCAGCAAATAATAAATGTGTTCTTGCAGCATGTCGGCTAGAAGCCTTTCCAAATACAGTTCCACCTTAAGTGTGGGGTCATGATTGAGGACGGTGTAGGTGCTTTTATCTTGAACAAGGTCCAACATTTTACTGATGTAGTCATTGGTGTTTATAATAACAGTGGCACTACCCTTGTCGGCTGGCAATATCACTATGTTGCTATTCCTGTGGAGACTTAATGGCGTTTCGCTGCTCAGGCAACAAGGCGGAAGGTGGCTTATGCGGTAGTTTGGGGAGAACGCTAATCACACGAGTACAGGCATCTTCACGCTCGGAGTGATCGACGAGACCAATGGCATGCTCCACGGCACAAACAACTTTTATTTTTGGGTCAGGTGCAGAACTCGTGTTGAAGTTCAGTCCAAGTTCAAGAACACTTAGCGCCAGCTGGCTAGGTGCGTATGAAGACAAGTTGCACACTGCTGATTTGACCCGATTCGACATGGTGCTCCTGTGGCATGGCATGAGACGTACCAGTTTGTTTCGGTGTGTAGTTTCAAAGCGGCAGGACTGAAGATGAGCCTTGAAGTTGGCGTGTAGCTGGATGCTGGCGAAAACACCAGGGCACTGGTGCTCAAGGAGACGGCGAGCAAAGGACAAATGATTCTAGAAGTCTCTGATGGTTGCTTTGCAGTCCAAGATCCTTACTTGAAGTAATAAGCGCTCAGCTTTCGAGACAACTTTGTGTCTGAAAGCGTTGTCGACGGGTCTGAGCACGTGTCGTGACTTTAGAATCAGGCCTTGGGTTTTGCATGTTAGATTGAAGTTCAGGTGAGCCTTGAACTTAGTGTGCAAAACCCAAGGCCTGATTCCAAAGTCACTACGCCTGCTCAGACCCGTTGACACAGCTTTCGGACACAAAGTTGTCTCGAAAGCTGCGCACTTATTACTTCAAGTAATGATCTTGGACTGCAAAGCAACCATCAGAGACTTCCAGAATCATCTGTTCTTTGCTCGCCGTCGCCTTGAGCACCAGTTCCCTGATGTATTCACCAGCATTCAGCTACATGCCAACTTCAAGGCTCATCTTCAGTCCTGTCACTGTGAAACGACGTACCGAAACAAACTGGCACGTCTCGTGCCGCGCCACAGGAGCACCATGTCGAATCGGGTCAAGTCAGCGGTGTGTGACTTGTTTCACACGCACCTAGCCAGCTCGAGCTAAGCGGTCTCGAACTTGGACTGAACTTCAACACGAATTCTGCACCTGACCCAAAAATAAATGTTATTTGTGCCGTGGAGCATGCCATTGGCCTCGTCGATCACTCCGAGCGCCTACACCATCCTCAATCATGAGCCCACACTTAAGGTGGAACGGTATTTGGAAAAGCTTCTAGCCGACATGCCGTAAGAACACAAGTCATTTATTATTCGCTGCTTTGCCACAACGGCTCAGCTCTGGCACTATGTTTTCTTCCAAAAATCCACAAGTCAGGTACTCCGATGCTGCCCATTGTGGATTTCATGCGTTCCTCCCTCTGCAAACTGTTCGGTTACCTTCACCGTGCATGTGCTCCACTTGTTGTGAGTGGCCCCACATTTATTCGCAACTCACAGGACTTCAGTGACAAGGTACGGGACACCTCACGGTGGATGATGATGAAGTCATGGTGTCTTTTGATGTGGTTTCCCTCAAAGTTCACTGGAAGAACCCGCACACAGGGCGGTATCTTCATTTCACTTCTGTAAACCCTGTGTGCCAGAAGTGGTCCGTGGCATTCTCATTAATACAAAGAGCCCAAAGGATTTGTTGTAAGCCGGAAGACTAGGACTCCGATTTGACCTGCATTCGACACGAGCTCGGCGTGTGCAGCTACACGAAAATTTTTATTGCTTCCTCAGATAAAGAACCTCGCATCCTACAGAACCACGTGATGCCCCCGTGCAGCGTCGCACCGCCATTCATATGTTCTTAGCATCAGCGAAGCTTTGGCACGTGTCCTGTGTAAATATAGTGTGCAAGTCGCCCATGTTCCCAGCGGCAAGTTACGTCACGAGCTTGTCAACGTCAAGGACAAACTAAGAAATGTTCCCTGGCGTTGTATATAAGAGCACCGAGTGCAAATATGTCTGCATTGGTGAAAGTGGCAGTTTCGAGCGGCGCCTGAAGGAGCACATGAGCGATGCAAAAATGAAAAAAGTCACTTCCATTGCACTCGCTGAACACGGAGAAACCAAGCAACACGATTTCAACTGGGGCCAAGCTTCAGTCATTGCCCAAGAAAAGAACCGGGTGAAGCGACAGTGACTGGAATCTCTGACCATCCAAACCACAGCACGCACGCCTAATCGAAACGATGGCAATCTCCCGCCAACATATGCAAGATGCCTGAAGCGATTATTGATGCAGATTTAAGCGGAAGGCTTTTTGCTTCTCAGCTTGGTGATCAAGGCTTTCGTGTGGAAGCTGAAACGTTAAGAATTTATAGACAAGAACATTTTGGTCGGCGTTCTGTTTTTTTCCTCCTATTATGCAGTTACTTCCCAACCAGAGGGGATTTCGTCGAACTCTTGATTGCAGATATCTTGACACTTGAGCTAATTTTAAATTCTGCTTAGCCGATGTGTTTGACTTCACTTCTGCCCAGCTGCAATTCCACAATTGCAGCAAATGCCCTAATGTAAATAATTAGAATGTTATTGTTTGAAAGTTTGGGAAATATATTTGAAACAGTGAATTTGTCATATTTGACAAGCAATGTCATCTTCCAGTAACCCACCTGAACAAGTAGAATTGCCCTATATGCCACAAACATATAAGGTGCAACAAACATTTATGTTCATGTTACAGCTCAAGTTGCATTACCGGCATTGTTTGTGTTTATAAAATTACAATGGATAACATATAACATGGCTTCTGCTTAAGCTTCTTGGTCAGACACACTGGTAGACATATAATGGCACGAAGGAATCAGCACAAAGAAACACATCGACAGCACTGGCATTAAGTACCAACTGATTTTATTCGTGAAGGCAGGCGAGCATTTAAAACCCCAACCGCTCTTTTTGTGCCAGTAACGAGTCTCACTTGTCCAGGGAATTTTCGCCTACTGAGTGCCATGGACAAGTGGCAATGTTTTCATCATTTTGTTGTGAAGACTGTGTTAATAAGAGGCACCAATTTTGCAGTAAACAGATGTTTTGAGGTCACAGTGGGAGGAAACGAAGTAGAAGTCTGGCTTGTTTAAAAGTAGCAGTGCAAAGTGAGGTGGCTGCAGTGACAAAGGTCGCCTGTTCAATGCCGGAATTCATGTTTTTGGATCTGAAGTAAAGAATTGGAGCTGGAAAGCTCTAATGTGTCATGGTTGGAGCATCAACATTGTACTAACAATTGCAAAGAAAATTTGAGCCCCTGGCGACCTGTTTTAAAAAAAAGCTTTTTTGCTTACACCTTTGCGATTGTCTTTCCATGCAGCGCTAGCAATAACACATTTCATGGGGGATAACAAAAGCATGGTTGACTTCTGTTCCAAAAAAGCATGTCATTTCTTTTTAGAGCACTTACCTGCGATTTATCACTTAAATTGTGACAGGTGCATATTTTGTATCCTTACTGTTCTGAGCTCGATTTTATTTTCAGAAAACCACAGAAATTTCCCAAATTTTTTAAGAGTGATTCATTGTGAAGAGCTTTCATTGCTGCAATATCAGCTGTTCATTTATTATTTTGTGCTGTCCTTTACTAGCTATCAACAATTTTTTCATGTTTTTAAATTGCGAATAGGCAAGAACACCAAAACAGTTTATATTGGTATTAAATGTAACAATATGGAGCATGATATTGCTATGGACCAGTAGTTACGATTACAAAGAGGCCAGTGGTGTGAAGACGACAACGATTGGAGGCTAGCACAGGCTGTTGCCTTTTGGTAAAGTGCAGATTATTCACGTGTAAATATACTTGAATGTATCTTGTCGTCTGTGTCTTCCCACATAACATATTAAGTCGAGATGGACATTCCTTGTCTTTGTCACGGAAGCTCTGCAGTGGTTGGTACGTTGAGCCTTCCATCATGGCTCCCTGAGACGACAGCTCGACTCAACTGGTTCTGACACCAGCTGCCACTTCGATGACCTACATCGCACTCCACTCCCCGTGACTCTGGCATATTCTTGGGAACAGATGGGAAAGACGCGGAGGACTGGATCAGACTGCACGAACGAGGCACCAATAATCGGTGGGACCCTACTGTCATGCTTGCCAACGTAGTATTTTACCTTGTTGGCACACCTAGAGTATGGTTACGGACACACGAAGATGAGCTCACCAGTTGAGATATGTTCAAACAAAAATTTTGAGACTTGTTCGGCAACCCTCACAGTCACCAACTTGCCACGAAGAAGGCGTTATCCAGCCGTGTGCTGACGTCAAGAAAGCCGTATGTCACATGGATTCAACAAGTCCTGGCTCTGTGCCGCAAAGTTGACGCACGCGACTGAACCAGACATGGTTTCACACATTCTCAAAGTTAGCGTCGATGACACCTTCAACTTTTTCGTCTTCAACAACGAGGCGACGGTGGATGCAGCCATCAAAGAGTGCTGCTGGCTGAAACCCGCAAAAAGCCGCCATGTCAACCAACAGTTTGCCCGTCTATCAAGCACCTCGGCAAGATCTTCCTGTGCCGACGCTCCCCGTCCCAACAACACTAGCGATGTTTCCCGGAACCTCCGGCGAGAAATTGAAGCTGCCTATCCAGCTGCCTTCGAATCCAGCTCCGCCAACAAACCTGCAGTCACGGTTTCCCTGATTCAGGCAGTTGTATGCCAAGAGGATAACTTGAGTTTGGCCTAATTTGTGTTTACTGCATGTTACCACCAGTGTCATCGTTTCGTGCTTCTCTTTCTCTGTCTTTGTCCTTGATTAGCGGTCAACATGTCATGCTTTATACCACGAGTTCGCCAACATGGGTCTTCACTCTGCCTGCTCGGCCCATCGTCCAGATGCCTGCTCGAATTCTTCGATCCCGCCCTGTTCCACATCTTATTACCCAGCACCTACACCAAACATGTTATGTGGGAAGACGCAGATGAGAAGCTATATACAAGTATATTTACAAATGAATATGCCGCACTTGACCAAAAGGGAACAGCCCACGCTAGCCTCCAATCGTCATCTTCACATCACTGGCTTCTTCATCATCATAAATACTGCTCCGTAGGAATACCGTGCTTCATGTAAACTTTCTGTGCCCTTGCCTATTTTCAACTTAAAAACATGAAAGTATAGTTGACAGCTAGTAAAAGAATACAGAAAATAATAAATGAACAGCAGATATTGCAGTAATAAAACCTTCACAATGAATCACTCATAAAAATTTGGGAAACTTCAGTGGTTTTATGAAAATAAAATTGAGGACGGAGAGGGTTAATATTATATGGGGCATAAAAATCAGTAGCAAAACAAAATATGCACCTGTCAGAATTGCGGGTAAACGTTATAAAAAAATTGACCTGATTTTATCACAGAGACAGTGATTGTTTGCGGACACATGTCAATCCCTGTTTGCTAGTGTAAAAAAACCTCAATCATTTCCCTCTCAGCTTTATTATGGCTTTTTGCAACTAACCTTGTGTGCAGGAACATAGGGATGCACCATCAGCTCTTGACATGTGCAGCCATGCGGCTACCGTAGTCATTCTTCATGCAAGTTCTGAGTTCAAATACTTCCTCATTGAAGCATTGATAGTGATTATGATTATACATACTTGTTTCCATCCAGGAGCAAAATCACTTGGTACCATATTTACACGATTGTAAGGTGACCTATTTCTTTAAATTTGAAAATCTGAAGTGGGGGATCGGGGGGGGGGGGGGGGAAACGAAAGCATGGCACCGCCAATAAGGAGAGAAATGAGTTATCACGGGCGCTACAATATAAATACAATTTTATGTTTTGTCTACAGGTCTACCTGTAGCATTCAGCTATTCTGCGCGTTTGTTCGGAAGGGTTTTTTTCAACATTTTAAGCAGGTTTACAACGCACACAGCACTAATGGTTTTGCTGATAGTTGATGGAAGGGCCGCTGTTCCAATTGCGGCGACATCGACTCTCGGAATGCCGGTGCTTCCGGGGGAGTATCGATAGTTAATGGAAAAGCAGATGCCGCTCATGTGTTTCTCTTTATAGCTCTACGTTTTACTTGACCGCCGGCCATGTGTTACTTATAAATTTTTGTTATGGAATGTACCCATGGGTATGCCTTTTTTTTCCTAACACATGTGATTTGGGGGGTTGACTTACAATCATGTAAATACGGTAGTTGGGGCCTGCCCTGTTGATATGTGTTTCAATGTCCTTGTTTTTCATGCCATCATACCCTGCATACAATTTCTGAAAGCTGGGAGAGTTGGTTACCTGCATTAGGAAACATGGTTACTACACTATCAGATGAAATACATATGAATGCACAGAACGGGCCCTGCACTTCAACTGGTTTTACAACACAAGTGATTACATAAATGCATGAAAGGCTCACATTTGCGGCAATATTTGACTATACATGACATATCAGATATATCACTCATTTTACCTATGATGCATGCATTAGACATATTGTTCAAGTAATCAATATTTCTAGTCAAGATACCAATATGTTTGCTATTGCATTTATTGGCTTCTTGTTTGGAAAAGGACTTATATATCAGTGTGCACTTTCAGCTTTAGATTTTTCCGAGTATTTGTGCTGCCACATTTTGTAAGTTGTCCCGACCTTGCTAACGCCCTAACCTACACCGAAGGCTCCCTCAGCCTGTCATTGAGGCACCTTTGAGTGCCTTTAATGCCTTCTTCTGCAGCAAGTGTTACATTGCGCTGACCAGGAGTTGCGTTAATGACAGGCTGCAGGAGCATCGAGCAAGATTTAGGCGTTAACAGCATGTTGATTTCACAAAACATTGTAAAAGATGCCAAAGCATGCCAAAATATGACTGTACACATGTATTTCGAAAATGCAAGGCAGAAAAGTGCAAATTGATGTACTAGACCGTACAAGAAAGCAATAACTGCATTAACACACCTTCCACAAGGGCCTGGAATAGAGAAATTACTTGTTGATGTATGATATGTGTGCATTGTGAGATTTTATTGTGAATGCTAGGTTTTAATGGTGCGTAATCACTGTAGTGAGGTCAGTTGATTTCTAGCAACCATTCTGTGCATTTGGTGTTTTGTCATTCTTAGTACTGTAATATGTTTCATAAGATTTTACACATTGCTAAAATAAGGCTTCGGGGCAGTTTGGTCTTCTTTTCATCCGCATTCTTGTTTTTGTAATTTCCCTTACCACATTAGCATTTTTCTGGAGCACTGGTGGCATTTCACTGTGCTCTTGCATTTACTTGCCAGATGTCTGTCTTTGAAGAGCCCAAACCACTTATAGCATACGAATTTGTTACAAGCTGGAGGCTATGGGTGACTTGGTAAACATGCTGCTAAATGTTTTTTTTTTCAGTTGAAGCACTTCTGTAACTGTTAGGTTTTGCAGCTATAAAGTGAAGCAGAGTTCTTGCATCCGTGTAATCTACATGCCACTTTTTCATTGTCCCTTCTTTTATCTAACTGCCTGCTATGTCAGCATGGCAATGCACATAGCGACATCTTTCATGGGTCTCTGAACCTTCTTAAGCAAATCGTAATATTGCATATTATCTTCTTTCCTAACATTAATAGGTTCCAAATAGCTCCTACAATGCTTTTGTCTTCACATTTTCAGCAGCGATAGCTGAAATTTTCAGTGGGAGGACAGAACTAGCAGTTCACCTGATTTACCACTTTTACAGGCAACAAGTTAACCATAATATAAGTGCCATGCCAATTGCTTAAAGGCTCTTAAGCAATTCTGCACATCTGAAAGTTTATTGAATTGAAGCAAGCTATGAGTGCTGTGTTAATGAGATGGTCGAATGCTCGTGATGGTTTTTTAGGCCAATGTGAAGAAAGCCCCAGTACCCATGTGTTGCTTTACGATGTTGATCTGTATTGATTATTGTTAGTTGGTGAACTGTATGTGCACTGCGAAGATATGCACATTCTGGTGCCCTTGCATAATCCGGTCCCATATAAAACATATTACATGTAAGGAAGTAATAATGAAACGGTCTGTTTAGTCCGCCATTTTAATGAACTTCTTCTTCCTCTGTGCCGCCAGCCCCAGTCTCGGTCGTCTTCTTCCTTATCTTCAGGGAGGTTCCGCTTCAGGCTCTCCACACCCTCCACGGCTTTGATTGTCTCCTCTCCTGGGGTAATATGGAATCACATTTCCAATGGCGCTGGATTCAATCTTCTCCCCTGGTGCTTCGTAATAAATGGCCTTCAGAACGCCTTGTTGTTTTACCGTTTTGGTCACCATGTAGGGGCCGATGAATGGCGACTTCGAGCCGTCCAGTCCTTTGCGTACAAGGACTAAGTGTCCTGGTTTAATGTCTGGAATTTTAGACCCATGTTTACTGTCGTAATATTTTTTCATTGATAGCTTGTACTGCTGCTGTTGGTCTTTTGTCTTGGCACGTTCTTGTAGAAATATCTTGCCTGCGATTCCCAGACGATGATCCGCGGGTAGCCATGGGCTGGTCCCACAGGCAGCAAAATGGGGTGTGCAACCAAGGCCAGCCGTATAGGAGCGGTTGTGATGCTGGACAGCAGCTTCCAGAGCGCATTTCCAGCCGCCAGGAAAATTTGGATAAAGGGTAATGTATGTCTTCAAATCACGAATTAATCTCTCAGCCAGAGCGTTACCCTCAGGATGGTATGGCGTAGTGAACCGTAGGGTGATCCCTCTTTCCTCTGCCCAAGCTCTTAGCCTTTTGCTTCTGAATGCCGGACCATTGTCGCTGCCAATGACTTTAGTATTCTTAAACATTTCCCGTTGCATAAGGGAAATGACAGCGTTGGAGTCTTCGTTCCCTGGTTTCGCCGCTGCCATTCGTGTACATTGGTCAATAGCAACCAGAAAAGCTTGCGTCTTACGCACTCCTTCCCCTTTCTTTTTAAGCTTGGCAAAGTCGAGGTGCACAACTTCAAATGGCACATTGGAGTACACAGGTATGGTCATTTCTTTTCCTTTAGGCCTATATTTTGCTTTTTGCACTTGGCAATCATGGCAAGTCTTTACATATTCATGTACGTCATTTTTCATATTTCTCCACGTGAAACGTTGCTGTACCTTCATATATGTTCTCCAAAAACCGTCGTGCCCTCCCGAGTCGGGACTGTCGTAATAAAGCTTCAAAATCTTCTGGCGATCTGTTTCTGGTACCTCGAACTTTCCATCCTTCAACACAATATCTTCGGTGTCTTCCCAAATACTTGCTACATGCAGAGTTTTAATTATTTCAGTCTCCGGAATATGCAATCTTGATAAAGCGTCCGCATCGGGGAGCTTCTTTCCAGGACGATGAACCACGTCGAACGCGAACTGCTAGATTTCGCTGACCCAACGAGCAATCCTTCCCTTCGGTTGAGTAATGTTGAGCAAATAAGTCAAAGCTTGGTTGTCCGTAAACAAGTTAAAGTGTTGACCTTCGAGGTAAGTGCGAAAATACCGCAATGCCATGACGACGGCCAATGCCTTTTTTTCCGTGGTGTTGTAGTTTATTTCCGATTTGCTGAAGGTGTATGAGTAACCAATCTGGACCCAAATCAGCTTCAGGTTGTAGCGGCTGCGCCAAAAATGTAAGGAAGTAATAATGAAACGGTCTGTTTAGTCCGCCATTTTAATGAACTTCTTCCTCTGTGCCGCCAGCCCCAGTCTCGGTCGTCTTCTTCCTTATCTTCAGGGAGGTTCCGCTTCAGGCTCTCCACATATGGCTCGTGGTTTATTGAATTGAAGCAAGCTATGAGTGCTGTGTTAATGAGATGGTCGAATGCTCGTGATGGTTTTTTAGGCCAATGTGAAGAAAGCCCCAGTACCCATGTGTTGCTTTACGATGTTGATCTGTATTGATTATTGTTAGTTGGTGAACTGTATGTGCACTGCGAAGATATGCACATTCTGGTGCCCTTGCATAATCCGGTCACAAATAAAACATATTACATTTATTATCAAGAGCGCATACATTTTATTAGTTTTTGAATGTGTTGTCCTGATTTCGTTCATTTTCAGCGTTGCTATTACATAATTAAAGAGCTTCCGCTGCTGTAAACAGTTAATTAGAAAATTCAGAACCTTTTAATCACTGCAGCTATAGATTCCTTTAATCATAAGCTCTTTTCCTCGCTACAAAATAGGGGTTCCTAAATCTCATTATTGGTTCCTATAAGCCACTCTAGCTTGATGAAAACACTTCAGAAATTGTTCCAAGGTCCATAATTTATTTTTCAGTCAAATCAGAATCGAAGAAACACCCTTTGCAGATGACAAATATTACGGTCCATATCAGTTAATAAAATGGTCTGTAAATTTTCATGGTTATTAAAAAACTGGTTTGTAGCTTTTAGTGTGCCAAGATGTCTTAGGGGTTTGCGAATATCTGAAACTTTCGGAATAACAAATCGAATAGTGTCCTATTCGCTTCGGTTGTCGAATCGAATAGTCACTATTCATAAATTCAAATATTTTATTACTTTTCGAATATTTCAAAATGTGAACTGCGGCCAATTGAACATAACATTGGAGTAAATGTACGTTAAATTTTCATGCCCATGGGCATAGTATAGACAAAACCTGATAATACGCACAAACCAGGTTACGTCACTTAGGTAGCCATACTTTACAGGCTATACAACGATCATTTGCACTCTGAAGAGTCATGTGCATGTGAAGAAACTACTTGTTTGCTTCCACTGCTGTTTTATGCTTTTAAGAAGCAACACTTCATTATTTACTATACTGATGACAGAAACAGATGACAGATGATAGTAGGATGCGAACATCGTTTTATATTAATTGTGATAACGGCTGTTCATTATTTGAAAAGTATTCAATTTGGTCTCAAAAATCGCTATTCACACACCCCTAATGTTTTACCTTAGACCATAGGATAATAATGATGCTCATATGATGTGAAATTTTCACAATATTCTGTGTGCAGTCTGCAACTGTAGTGATTGCCTGTCGTTTTTCTTAACTTGAGATAGCCAAAGTACACTTGGTGTTGTGGCATTGGTTAGCCAAGCACTGTCAAATCATTTGTGAGGCATACTTATCAGTCAGCGCGAGAACAACTTGGGACACAGGACGAGTGCTGACAGTTTTTTGTTAGCGCTCATCCTGTGTCACTCAACCTCTGTGTTCTCAATTGTTCTCGGGCTGACCAATAAGTGCATCCTTTCCAACTCGCCCATCTTTCTACTTTATTGCAATTTGTGATGCTATGTTTAAATATTCATATGGTATCAGTTTGCAAGTACAGTAGTATATAATTCATTTTTTTTGTTTTTCAGGGTGCTCCATACCATGCACTGCCATTTCAATACACCAAGGCTTTTCGTGTGGATTCCTTCCCTTTTCAAGGCCACCACTGCTTGCACAGCATCATCAGCCTACCTTCCTTGATCTTCATGTTCCATATGGCAGAAGAAAATACAAAATGCCTACTCTGAAATACATGCTTGGCTCCATGCAGCACTCCCTGCCGTCAGGGTGCTAGAACTTTGTGCAGAGAAAATGTTCGTAATGATGCTATATGTGTACAGCCTTGGTGGTAAAGTGTTGCCCACTTCGCCTATGAGAGAATTTCACACTTATGGGCACTGTTAAAGGTTTATGTGTTGAATGTTTGACATCCTATAGAAATTTTCATGTTTCAGTGTAAAAGCAAAATTATAGTTGAATTGCTGCTTTTTGTGATATGCAATATACAGCTGAAGGTGATTAGCAGTGGTGAAACAGGTGTTGTATGAGGTGGTAAATTGTTTTCAACAGGGGGAGTTGTCTTTGCTAGGGCAACAACTGTTTTCCTTGGCAGCATTTATATAGTTCACTTTTCCCCACTCCATAGACATCTAGGAGAATAAGCAGGGTTGCATAGAGTAGGGTGAGGTAAGTTGAAATGCTCAACATGATGGTTTAGTTGGGAAGGTAAGGTGTGTGGGAGAAATAGAGGAGTTTCCTCAGACCACTCAGATTGCTGACATTGGTGTTTGTCTTTGTGCCGGTGTTGGTTATATAACGCAAGGCACATTTTGAGGAAAGAATTTTTGAAAAAACTCCTTATATTTGTGCAAATTCGGTATGTGCCCCGGGGGCTGCAATAGGTTAGCACCACTGAGGCCACTGGTTATGTGCCCCTGGGGCCACTGCATCGGCATATGCAGGTCTTCAATGAACCTCTTTGACACCAACTTGTGTATGTGCCAATGTTTAATGAACCTCTTTGATGCCAACTAGGGTCAGGTGGCCTCGCAACAAGCACCTATGTAGTGACATCTACATATGCATTGTTGTCAGCTGGAGTTGTCTACTAGTCCCCTTGTTGGATTGTTAACCTCAGCCTGAGACATCACCTGCTTGACTACTGTTACATTGTGACCATCTTGCTCTGAACTTTTTTCTTTGCAGCTGCATGTTACATGCGAGCATAGTATGTGGGAGTAAGTTGTTTGTAGATATCAATTCGAAATAGCATAGGTATTCAAAAGTACTTTGTTTATTTTCCTTCGGGTCATTGCTGCTGTCAGGCCTACTTTGCATCATTCATTGTAGCATGCTCTTTTACTTGCAAAAAGAAGTGTGACCTGTTCAAACAGATACAAGGATTGCCGAATAGCTCATGGTGTTGTCTTGAGCTACTCACTTTTGGTCTTGGCTGCACTTGTAGATTTATAAGTGTACTGAAGCTTGTCAAATGCTTGAATTCTCTGCCATACTTGTTTATATCCAATTTATTGAATCAATTCACTTTCACTATGCCAACAATTGCTGATTGTACAATCATGCTGGCACATTTGGTTGTGGAATTACAATAAATTTCCAGACACTTTATTGCTTTGTCATACACCTCGGAGCTCCTCAAAGGGCCCATTCTACTAAACACACATACAAAAAAACTCCCTTCACCCTCATAAAATCCCCAAAAGGAGTCTAATAAACTCCCAGAGCTTCCTGTAAAAGCTCCGAAAGGAGCTAAAAAGTACTCCCAAAACATTTGTTTAAAACTCCCTAACTAAAACAAAGCTCCTTAAAGGTGTGAAGAGGAACTCCCAGACATTCTCCTATATATTCCCATAAAAAGCTAAAAATTTATTCCCAAAGCTATCCATAAAAGCTCCCTTAAGCAAAGCTCCCAAAATATGGAAGCAATTGCTCCCATATTTACACCTAAGCACTCCCATTAGAAGTAAAAATATTTTCCCAAAGGCATCCTTAAAAACTCCCTCAAGAAGCCACGCCGCTCGGAAAATACGTTCGTAATAGCTCCCATCGTTTCTCCTTTAAATTCCCAAAAGAAGCAAAATAAAATACCCAAGCAAGCCTATAAAGGCACCCAGGGTACCTCATAAAACCTCCCACAGTCCCGGTGTTCAAAGCAGTAATAAAAAACTCCTAACTTTCCTCATAAAGACGCCAGCAGCGATATCCTTTAAAGGAACTATACAAAACTCCCACGGTACCCCCAAAAAATCCCAACAACAAGGGTGTGAATAAAAACTCCATTCTGATGGAGTTTCTTGTGCTCCCATTAGGGTGTGAGTTATGCAACGAGCCTAAAACTCCCTAAAAGAGTAAAACCTGTTAACAGTGCAGAAGGCGACGAGGGCGCAGCTGAAGTTGCTCAGGTCAAGTGACCTGTTTGAGGGACTGTGACGCTCCTGAGTTCCTTTGTGTGGGTATGTGTGTGAATTTTCTTTTTCTTTTTTGTGTCCCTCTCTAAGTGTGTGCATTTTTGTTTATCTTTCTGTTTCCGCTTACCCCTTCCCCAGTGTAGGGTAGCAAACTGGATATCTAACTTCCGGTTAACCTCCCTGCCTTTCACATCTCATGTATCTCTCTCTCTTCTCAATCATTGGTTACACCTTTGTGTTTGTTAATGAGTTAACACACAAGTTCGGCTGCGACGGAGAGAACGACGTCACTGATGGTATGCCCGCAGTCCGCCGTTGTCGCTTGCGTTCGATGTCTCGACGTCGCTCGGCGGCGTGGTTGGCAGCATTCGCCCGCCATTGCCGCTTGCGAGTCTTCAAAATTAAATTGCTTCAAAATATAAATATGTCCGTCACGTAAGACAATGAATGGCTCATCATCATCATCACCATCATCAGCCTATATTTTATGTCCACTGCAGGACGAAGGCCTCTCCCTGCGATCTCCAATTACCCCTGTCTTGCGCTAGCGTATTCTAACTTGCGCCTTAAATTTCTTAACTTCATCACCCCATCTGGTTTTCTGCCAACCTCGACTGCGCTTCCCTCCTCTTGGTATCCATTCTGTAACCCTAATGGTCCATCGGTTATCCATCCTACGCATTGCATGGCCTGCCCAGCTCCATTCCTTCCGCCTAATGTCAACTAGAATATCGGCTATCACCGTTTGTTCTCTGATCCACACCGCTCTCTTCCTGTCTCTTAACGTTAGTCCTAAGATTTTTCCTTCCATTGCTCTTTTTTCGGTCCTTAACATGTTCTCGACCCACCTAAACAATGGCTCATACCTCCGTAAACAAGGCCTCCCCGTTACGACGACAGAAGAGATGTGAAATTCTATGCTGGAATAATGAGCGGCAACGGAACAAGCTGTGGAACAAGACGACGACGAACGCGAGAGCAGTGGCACGAGTGCCTGCCAAGCATGAGCACAAGCGCAACCCGAGAGGAGCCAACAAGCCACCTGCAGAAGAAGACCACGACGCTCGAGTCAATGCTGATGATGATAGTTGATGATAGACGCTTTTAAGCGAAGCTTTTATAAGGCTCACAAGTTTCGGCGGTGGTGGTGGTGGTGTCACGCTGAAAAGTGGGCCGATCCTGGTGATTGTGCGGAAAGGGTCCAAGCTCAATGGCGTATACCAGGGACAAAAAAGAAAGAAAGAGTGAGAAAGAGAGAAAGAAAGAGAAAGACAAAAAGAAAGATATACAAAGAGAGAAAGAAAGAAAATCAACACGAAGGTCAGATACACACACGACAAGCGTCGCTTACCGCCATTTTCTCGACTGGGGAAGGGCTGGCGAATTTTTTGTTCTGCCTTCCCATATCAAGCTTCGCTTTAAAAGTGATTTAACGTCGGCAGGTTAGGATTTCACCCATGTGTTGGGTGGTAAGTTACATTTTCATATCTTAATTGTTTATGATAGCGAACGCGTCACACATTTGAATTTCGACAGAAAGATGTTTGAATTAAAATATTAGGGCGAAAGCTTTATATGACTCGTCGTTCAATCGACCTTCAACGTCCTTGAGCGAAAACCGTGTCGTCGAAGCTAAATCGCACACGATAGCGACTGGGTGTAGAAATTAACTTACTACACCGACCCTGCATCGTGTCTTCATCATCATCATCAGCCGATATTTATGTCCACTGCAGGACGAAGGCCTCTCCCTGTCATCTCCAATTACCCATGTCTTGCGCTAGCCGATTGTAATTTGCGCCTGCAAATTTTCTAACTTCATCACCCCACCTAGTTTTCTGCCGTCCTTGACTGCGCTTCTTTTCTCTTAGTATCCATTCAATAACTCTAAAGGCTCACAGGTTACGCATTACATCACCTGACCAGCTCCATTTTTACCGCTTAATTTCTACCAGAATATCGCTTATCCCCATTTGTTCTCTGATCCACATTGCTCTTTTCCTGTCTCCTAACGTTAAGCCTAACATTTTTCGTTCCATCGCTCTTTGTGCGGTCCTTAACTTGTTCTCGAGCTTCTTTGTTAACCTCCAAGTTTCTGCCATATATGTTAGCATCGGTAGAATGCAATTATTGTACGCTTTTCTTTTCAACTACAGTTGTTAGCTCCCAGTCAGGATTTGGCAATGCTTGTCGTATGCACTTGAACCCAAGTTGATTCTTCGGTAAATTTCTTTCTCATGATCAGGGTTTCCTGTGAGTAATTGACTTGGATAAACGTACTCTTTTGCAGACTCTAGAGGCTGACTGGCGATCCTGAATTCTTGTTCCCTGGCCAGGCTATTGAAAATAATCTTGGTCTTTTGCATATTGATCTTCAACCATACTCTTACACTCTCTCGGTTAAGGTCCTCAATAATTTGTTGTAATTCGTCTCCATTGTTGCTGAATAGGACAATGTCATCTGCAAACCGAAGGTTGCTGAGATATTCGCCATTGATCTTCACTCCTAAGTCTTCCCAGTCTAAGAGCTTGAATACTTCTTCTAAGCATGCAGTGAATAGCATTGGAGAGATTGTGTCTCCTTGTCTGACCCCTTTCTTGGTAGGTAACATACTACTTTTCTTGTGGAGAACCAAGGTAGCTGTGGAATCCTTGTAGATATTTGCTAAGATATTCACGTATGCTTCCTGTACACCTTGATTACGCAATGCCTCTATGACTGCTGGTATCTCTACTGTATCAAATGCTTTTTTTCATAATCTATGAAAGCCATAGAGAGAGATTGATAGTAGTCTGCAGATTTCTCTATTATCTGATAGATGACATGCATATGATCCATCGTAGAATGTCCCTTCCTGAAGCAAGCCTGCACTCTTGCTTGGCTGAAGTCAAGTGTTGCCCTGATTTTTTGGGACATTATCTGGCTGAATATTTTATGCAATACTGAAAGCAAGCTAATGTGTATATAATTTTTCAATTCTATAACGTCTCCCTTCTTATGGATGAGTATAATGTTGGCGTTCTTCCAGCTTTCTGGTACACTTGAAGTCATAAGTCATCGCCTGTAAAGGGCCGCAAGCTTTTAGAGCATGATATCGCCTCCATCTTAAATAAAATCGACTGTTATTCTACCTTCTCCAGCGGCTTTTCCCCTGGTCATGTCTTTCAGTTCCCTTCTAACTTCGTAGCTAGTTATAGAAGGAGCCTCTGTATGCTGTTCGTAACTATACTTCGAAAGAAAGTAGCTCGGCTGCTCGGGGTATTGTACATACGATATATACAGATCAGTATAGAATTCTTTCGCTGCTTTTACTATGTTATCGAAATTGCCGATAATATTACCCAGCTCATCTTTCAGTGCTTACATTTTGCCTTATGCTGTGCCAAGTTTTCTTCTCACTGATTTCATGCTGCGTCCCTATTTTACTGCTTCTTAATTTTTTACACGTTATAATTTCGGATATCCCTTAATTTCTTCTTCTTGATCAGTTTCGACACTTCAGCGAATTCTATCGCTGAAGTTACCTATATGCAAACGCTCGCGCAACAATTCTGTTGGTGCGCGGGTTACCGTCATCAACGTTTTAATTAACATTAATTCAGGCACTCGATCCCAAGTTCTTCGGTCGGAGTCAAACTCTCGAGATTATGTGGGAGTCGAATCCACCACCTCTGGCGTTTAGGCAAAGGTAATTAGGACACAGTTGATTAATATAGAGTTAATAAAGCATTCGAACCCACCACATTTGGTGTTATTTGGGGCGAGGTTAGTGATGGCAGAGTTAATTAAGGTAGCGTCAAAAAACGCACTCGAACCCGCGACGGTCGGGAAGAAACAAGTAATAAGAAGTAAGAACGCATTCGAATGACATTGTGAAGTAATTTAATGATGACTCTTGAGCGTGTAGGCTTTCGCCTTTACCCTCTTTGGCGTATGCTAATGTGAAAGTCATTTTTTGGGTTTCATTTACCAAACGCACGATTAACGTTTCCCAATGCACGGGACATGGGCGCTTTTGCTTTAAGGAATCATGTCACGCTGACAAAGTGTGGGATTAAATAATTATTAAATATGTATTTTAAGCAATATAACCGAAAAAGACGTCGGTGCTGGCATAACCTTTAGCAAAATAAGAATGGGTTCTCCGATGTTGACCTTAAATACAACGAGTGCTTTTTAACCCGTGACTTTTGCAAAATATATAACTCGAATAATATTAACCCGACATATGCGCTACTGTGAAGCTCTATTTTGAGTCCATTCTACCAGCAATGATTATGATTTTGATAGAACATATAATAATAAAAATGGAAAGTAAGCTTACAATATAATAACCTTGTTGTCATTCCAGAATGCCGCTGCACTAATCACATATGGAGTCATCCTGATCCAGACAAGCCAGGTCTCCGATGGCCAGCAATGTGGAAACATCACTTCGGTTGTTGCAGAGGCTTGACTGAAATAAGCGGGTGCAAGATCGTTGACGATTTATTTATTTATTTATTGTAATCTCTAGACCGAGGTATTAAAGAGGGGAGTGGTTAAAAAAATAAAAAAACATACATAAGTAACCAACAAACAAAGCAGCAAAAGTGTTTGAAATATTATAGCAAATTGATTAGTTCATTGTATCAATGAGCGATGACATCGAATATGGCCGAACGAAACTTTGAGTTGTCCTTCATTGCAACAACTGCGCCGGGAAGGTGGTTCCATTCTTGAGAGGTCCTGGGAATAAATGATTCTTGACAGGTGCTGGTGTGGCAAAGAATTGTTCCAACCTTATGGCTATGATCAATGGGAGAGGAAATGTAGGTAGAAGATGATATAAGATTATCGCGCAGGTAGGAATTGTGGAAATATAGTTTATGAAATAAAGCAAGGCGAGAGCACTTACGTCGGGCGAAGAGTAGAGGAAGTAGCATGGAATTTTTCATCGAAGTTACGTTTGAAGTGCCACAATAATTACTACAAATGAAACGCGCAGTATTGTTTTGGATTAGTTCAAGTGATTGAATAAGGGTATGAAGGTGAGGGTCCCAGATGGATGAGGCGTACTTCATTTTACTCCTAATAAGCGTTTTGTATATGATTAATTTTATTGCCATAGGAGCAGAACAAATATTTCGGCGAATATAACCTAGCATGCGGTTAGTATTGTTGATTACCTTATCGATGTGTAATGACAAGGAAAGTATCGAGGTTATGTGGACGCCTAGGTATTTATAGGAAGTTTCAGTTTCTACGGGAGTATTAATAATCTAATAGTTCGGCGGAGTAATAATTGCTGCGAGTTACACGCATACATTTACATTCACTTACGTTAAATTGCATTAACCATACGTCACACCAGTTAGAGGTAGCGTTAATATCGTCTTGTAGGAACTTGTTATCAAAACTGTCTGAAATTTCCCGGAGAATAACACGGTCATCTGTGAAAAGGTAAATGGTAGAAGAAACATCATTGGGTAATTAGTAATGTAAATTAGGAAAAAAAAGAGGGCCTAGAACTGATCGTTGGGGCACACCAGAGTCTACGGGGCTAAATGGGGATGTATGGTTATTTGACGCAACGTACTGTGACCGATTAAGAAGAAAATGTTCCAGCCATGCAAACAGGTTAGGATCAAGACTAAGTTTGGTAAGTTTAAATAGAAGCAATTTCTGACACACTTTGTCGAAGGCCTTAGCGAAGTCAAAGAAAACGCCACCAGCGAACGAACCTATGTCAAGAATAAGATGAAGGCTGTGAGTAAAAAAAAGAAGTTGAGTTTCGCAAGACAAGTTTTTTCGGAAACCATATTGTGCTTTAGTGAAAAATGAATTATTGTCTAAGTGCTTTGCTAAATGTAAGTACAAAATATGCTCAAGAACCCTACAAGCTGGTGAGGGAAATGGGGTGGTAGTTGAGGGGCGAATTTTTGCTGCCGGAATTGTGAAGCGAGACCACCTTCCCGACCTTTCAGTATTCAGGGAGCTGATGGGTGTCTAGAGATTGCAGAAAATTTCTTGACATTAAAACAGATGAATAAACAACAGTATTTTTCAGAAATTTTGCGTTAATCAAATGAGCACCAGGACTTGATGACAACTTTAGACTTTCAATTACATTTTTGACCCCAGGAGGTTTAATTATTATAAAATCCATAGCCGGGTAACTGCAACACTCAAAGGTTGGAAGCACAGGATCAGTACATGCGACGAAGTTGTTTCAAAATACAGAATTAAGTACACGGGCACATACATCATCGGGTACCGGTGAACAACTGGAATCGATCAGCGTAACCGCATTATCTTTTGAGGGGTTAATAACACGCCAAAACCTTTGGGGGTCATTCGCAAACATTTTGGGCAATGTGTGTACGTGGAATGCTTTTTTGGCAAGTTTTATAGCCTCTATGTAGGTATCGTTTGCCTCCTAATAAGCATCCCATTTCGAAGCCAGTGCACTTTTATTTGCTATTCGATACAGTCGTTTTTTCCGATTGGAAAGCCTTTTTAACTGGGAGTTGAACCAGGGCTTTTTAAGATTGCATGATATTACACCTGATGGAATAAACTTATAGGTGAGCTCATATATTTTATTTTTGAAAACGATCCAGTTCTCATCAACAGTGCGATCATCAAATTGTTCTAAGAAAGGATCAAGAAAGTTAGCTAGCTCAATATTCATATCGTCAAAATTTGCCCGTCATAGTAATAAATTACTTTTTTTCAATAACTGGTTTAACACAAGAGACGATATGTTGAACGAAAGACCCAGGTGACCTTTTAAGCCCGGTAAGCATGAAACATTGGTAACCACGTCAGGATGAGAGCATAAGATTAACTCATAGATGTAAGCAGAGCTGGCTGAGATCCTTGTTGGTTCCAATACTAATTGCGATAGGGGAAATAAAGAGCAGAGATGAAGAAAGTCATTACTTTGCTAAGAAAATGAATAACAGCGCGTAGGATCCAGAATATGTTGGGGAAGTTGAAATCCCCTGATAATATAATGGGGTTTGAAGGATGCCGCAAAGTAAGTGTGTTAAGCACATCGTGAAGCTCAGCGGTCAAAATGGGTGGGTAGGAGGGAGAGCGGTAGCAAACAACGATGGTAATTTTACGATGACCGATATCAACGCAGGCACACGCAACTTCAAGGTTACAGTGAATGTGGACTTGATGACACTGCAAGTACTTTGAAATAGCGAGTAGTAGGCCTCCGCTTTGGCGAGCAGTGCGATCGCAACGGAAGATACGGAAACGAGACAGGTCAAAGATTTCACAATCTTCTACTTTAGGTTGTAGCCACCTTTCGGTTAATGCAATAATACCAGTATTGGAGCTATTGAGGAGCGAGTCAAGTGCCTCGCGCTTGCTAATCACACTTCTGGCGTTAGTAACGAGCACTGAGGCTAGTGCTGATCAAGATATAAAGTTGCCCCTCGCGCGTTCCTACGTAGCAGGGTAATGACACGGATTTTCAGGTACACGAGCGTGATCTGGAAGAAGACTTTGAACCTGCTTAACGCTGTCACTTGTTGGATCATACATGAAACATTTCCTATCAATGAAAAGCTTGTTAAAACGTAGTATAAATGAGGGGGAATCAGGTTGGTTTTTACCACATTCGAGAAGCTTTTTCCTAGCGAGCCTTGTCGCAGGCGAGCAGTCCTCAGATACTGAAATGTTGATACCTTTCAGCTTGCTGCGCGAAGAAAGCAAGCTCTCCTTAATTTTAAAGTTCGATAGTTTGATCGCAGACGGTAGAGCATCTAGAGCTTTCTGTTCAGTTTGCAGCCATGATTCACGGGAATCGGGTATGCGGTAAAAGATCAAGCCATTACGCCTTCATCTCTCCTCCAAGTCATCCAAGCGCGAGTCTATGGTGCCCCGCTGCTGTTCCAATCGCTGGCGCTTTCTTGCATTATGGCGAAATCTTTGCAAACTATGTCTAGTGCTTCAGATTTACTTTCAAGTGATTCAAGGCGGCGGAAAATATTGCTTAGCTTGCTTTCAATTGCGTTTTGGCTAGTTTTCACAACCTTCTTCATCATCAACAGCCTATATTTATGTCCACTGCAGGACGAAGGCCTCTCCCTGCGATCTCCAATTACCCCAGTCTTGCGCTAGCGTACTCCAACTTGCGCCTGCGAATTTCCTAACTTCATCATCCCACCTGGTTTTCTGCCGTCCTCGACTGCGCTTCCCCTCTCTTGGTATCCATTCTGTAACCCTAATGGTCCACCGGTTATCCATCCTACGCCTTACATGGCATGCCCAGCTCCATTTCTTCCGCTTAATGTCAACTAGAACATCGGCTATCCCAGTTTGTTCTCTGATCCACACCGCTCTCTTCCTGTCTCTTAACGTTACTCCTAAGATTTTTCGTTCCATCGCTCTTTGTGCGGTCCTTAACTTGTTCTCGAGCTTCTTTGTTAACCTCCAAGTTTCTGCCCCATATGTTAGCACTGGTAGAATGGAATGATTGTACGCTTTTCTTTTCAAAGACAGTGGTAAGCTCCCAGTCAGGATTTGGCAATGCCTGCCGTATGCACTCCAACCCAATTTTATTCTTCTGTAAATTTCTTTCTCATGATCAGGGTCCCCTGTGAGTAATTGACCTAGATAAACGTACTCCTTTACAGACTCTAGAGGCTGACTGGCGATCTTGAATTCTTGTTCTCTTGCCAGGCTATTGAACATTATCTTTGTCTTCTGCATATTCATCTTCAACCTAATTCTTATATTTTCTCGATTGAGGTCCTTAATCATTTGTTGTAATTCGTCTCCATTGTTGCTGAATAGGACAATGTCATCTGCAAACCGAAGGTTGCTGAGATATTCGCCGTTGATCCTCACTCCTAAGTCTTCCCAGTCTAAGAGCTTGAATACTTCTTCTAAGCAAGCAGTGAATAGCATTGGAGAGATTGTGTCTCCTTGCCTGACCCCTTTCTTGATAGGTAACTTTCTACTTTTCTTGTGGAGAACCAAGGTAGCTGTGGAATCCTTGTAGATATTTGCTAAGACATTCACGTATGCCTCTTGTACTCCTTGATTACGCAATGCCTCTATGACTGCTGGTATCTCTACTGAATCAAATGCCTTTTCATAATCCATGAAAGCCATATAGAGACGTTGATTGTACTCCGCAGTCGATTGTACAACCTTCATATCAGATGTCAACTCGGACTGACCTTTCGCAAGCTCGACTGTCGTCTTCGTTATGTCTTTAAGCATTGATAAGATGGTGCTCATCTCATACTCGAGGCAGCGTCATCCTCAGGTGACTTCTTCACCGTTGGAGGCCCCGGGGTTTCTTCAACATGACCGCATTGCCACAACAACAGCACTACATCGAGGTAATCACACACAGTAGCACTTAAGACGTGTGGCGTGTGGATTGCTCCAACTGAGGCATGAAGACGATAACACGCTATCGGCTACACGAGCACAGTTTGTTTCTTTTATTGGCATCATTGTTTACATAAAACTTCGCTTTCATTACTCAGGTATTTTTGCCTCGGCGCAAGCTCATCCATCAACGATGAGTCGCTCTTAGTAGGTATCGTAAACAACGTGTAACACACACCACATGCTGTAAGGAAAGTACTTACTTTCAGTTTTCCACTAAACTTCACTTGTTAATTTTTTTTGCGTAGCGCTGAGGGCCCGAAAGCGGCTGCCTTCTTGTGACAGTGACCTTTAAAAACGCGTGGTCACCCGCCATCACTCGCGCTTCGTCGCCTGGCCGCCATGGCAGCTTCATAATAAAGCGACTTAGGCAGGGCGGTGAATCTTCCTATACCTCCCATTGGTTCTCGTATAGCAAACGCTCAGTCGACGCTAGCGCCAAAGCACACCTCAGTTAGGCCCTAGCGGATGAATGACGATACTACGGTGGAGCAGACAGTGCAACACACTATACATAGAATGCAACAAAACGCAGATGGTGTTTCATGTACAGTCGAGTGCAAAATTCTGGAGACCACGGGAGCGCCGACTAAACTAAAATCCCTGTATTTTTCAAAGGTAGCGCAAACTCCTCCTCTCCGCGCCATTTTCTCGTCGCGCCTCCCTCTCGGCCGCCATTAGTGAGTAAAGCGCGCGGCCGCTGCCGCCCGTTTCATTGGGAATTGATGTTATGCGAAGCAGTGTGCCTACCAAGTTAACGAAATGACCATGAGAGCACCACGACGTAGGCGCTGTTTCATGGCCTCATCATCACATTCATGTCATGAATCTTCAGGAATCCTTTATCTACACTTAAGAGACCTTAAGGCGAAAGCCTTAGTCATGCTCATGACTATGACTTCGACCATCAACCTTTAGCACTTTCCTTCATTTTGTACCGCATCGAAAACCATTACATTGCTTTATGAGTTAGACTTATTTCGCTAAGTCATTCTCATTTTTGCTGAGCCATGTTCATGGCTATGACTCATACCACACGCATTTAGTGTTTCCTTTACTTTGTGCCCACGTGCAAACCCATTTCAGTGGATTTTTAGAGTTATTCTTTTTACGCTGAGTCATTGTCATTTGTGCTCAGTCATGGTCACGTCTATGACTACTACTATCATCCTTTAGTGTTTCCTTCACTTAGTACCCACGTCAGAACCCATTTCAGTGGCTTTTGAGTGTTAATCTTTTTTTGCTGAGTCATTGTCATTTTTGCTGGATCATGCTCATGTCTATGACTTTGACTGTTATTCTTTAGTGTTTCCTTCGCTAGTAACCACGTTCGAACCCACTTCAGTGTTTTTTGAGTGTTAATCTTTTTTCGCTGAGTCAGTTATTTTTACTCAGTCACGCTCATGACTATGACTTCTACCAACATCCTCTAGTGTTTACTTCGCGTTGCACCCAGGTCCAAATGGATTTCAGGAGTTTTTAAGTGTTCATCTTTTGTCACTGAGTCATTGTCATTTTTGGTGAGTCATGCTCATGACTATGAGTTTTACCACCATCCTTCAGTGTTTCCTTCGCTTAATACCTACGTCAGAACCCATTTCAGTGGCTTTTGAGTGGTAACCTTTTTCGCTGAGTTATTGTCATTTTTGCTGAGTCATGCTCATGTCTATTAGTTCTACCACCCTGCTTTAGTGTTTCCTTCACTTAGTACCCACGTCCGAGCCCATTTCAGTGGTTTTTGTGTATTTATCTTTTTAGCTGGGTCATTGTCATGACCTACATGACTCGCATGTCATGAAATCGTGTCATCACCTATCACTTATATTGTTCATACACTCTTGTCATAATATGCCAATTTTGGTACCTACAATGTTAACGAAACGACCATGAGAGCACCAAGACGTAGGCGCCCGTTTCAGGACCTACATGACACGCATGACATGACATTCATGTCATGACATATCATTTATGTTCAACATATTCTTTTGTCATAGTATATCAATTTTGGTCCATACCAAGTTAACGAAACGACCATGCGAGCACAATGACGTAGGCGGCTAGATAGATCGATAGATCGATAGATAGATAGATAGATAGATAGATAGATAGTTAGATAGATACTGTCAAAGTAGAAAATGTTCGCCAAGAAAAGCTTCGCATTTAAAAAATGGCTAAAGGCTGACACGCAAACAAATAAATCGCTTGTGCAGAAATGAAGCACAACTGACTGGGGGCTCTGTAATCTTAAATGGCAACACTTGTA
Organism: Dermacentor silvarum; assembly: GCF_013339745.2. Lineage (NCBI taxonomy): Eukaryota > Metazoa > Arthropoda > Arachnida > Ixodida > Ixodidae > Dermacentor > Dermacentor silvarum. Next base: position 140,407,280 of record NC_051158.1, read on the forward strand.
CGAATGATGTAGGCTGTTATGTACAATATATTACTTTATTAATGCGAAAGCATTATATGGCTCATGAGGCGGAAAATTCCCCATACTCGGCGTTGGTGTGACCACACGATGGTCCAAAAACTCAAGTGCAGCCCAAGTGATCGAGGCTGTCGATGACGTCGATTAAGCCCAAGCTATTTCAGGCAAACATTTTTTTATTGAATTGATTATTAGGAGAGTTTGGCGCCTTTATGGTGGCAGCAGCTACTCCTTCTCATTTAGCAAAAAAAGCAATGATTGACACGTGTGCTTGTTTACCTTTCTCGGAAGACCGCGTTTCACCGTCTAACAAATGTCGCTCAGCGCGGGACGCGCCTGCATGTATCGCAAATTTCTCGAATGTTGTCCATGGTATCCGCTGTCTGTTGTCGTAGAACCTTGTGTAATCCAATTGCATGCATGGGCGACGCGAATTCTATAGTGTTTCCTTCACTTAGTACCCACGTCCGAGCCCATTCCAGATATTACTCGGGAACCTTCGATGACTCCTGTATTAAAGCCGACGTGCTTGACCCCCTTATCAGATTTCGAAGACCACCGACTGTGCTCGCCGCCATCGTTGTGATATGAGTGTCACTCGCTTTTGTGGGCAAAATTTCGCCCTATAAAAGTATTGTTACGAAAGATGTTCATTTACAAATTGAAATGAAGTACGGGAGCAAGCCACAGGGAAGGGCCAGTCGGTGCAGAGTACAGCCGAGCTCACGCGCCCCCGCTCTACTACTTCTTTCTCGGGCTCAGACGCGCAGCGCTGCGACATTTTCCCCCGGGTGCAGATAAGCTCACTGAGCGAGCTCAGGAGACCTGTCGTGGTACTGCTTAAGTCTGGCCACGTGAACAACTTGCGTCGTGCGTGAACGCCGATTACTTGCCGTCATTTTGACAATAACTTAGTTCACATCACTCAAGCGAGTGATCATAACGAATGGCCCTGAGTAACTTGCGAGAAACTTGCGGTACAATCCCTTTTTGCGAACAGGTGGCCACAATCACACGTGGTCAACGGGGGTAAAGTGGACAGGGATATGCCGGGCATCGTAGCGAGTCTTGCTGTGGGCTTGGGAGGGCAACGTCCTAAGATGCGCCAGTCGATGAGCTTCTTCAGCACGACACAGCGTTTGGGCAATTGAAGGATATTCTTGTCACGATAAAGATAGAATAGTGTCCAGAAAGCTCTGGCGAGTGCGTGCGTACAGCAGAAAGAACGGCGCATATCCAGTAACTTCATGCTTGGCGGTATTGTACGCGTACGTTACAAAATGTAAGACGGGGTCCCAATTTTTGTGGTCAGCAGTGACATACATTGACAACATGTTGGTAAGCGTTCGATTCGTCCGCTCCGTGAGGCCATTGGTTTGCGGGTGGTAAGGAGTGGAATGACGGTAGGCAGAACCACAAAGCCGTAAAAGTCCTTAACGACGTCGTAGGTGAATTGCCGTCCATGGTCACTGATGACAACCCGTAGAGCGCCGTGACGCCGTATGACGTGATGCAACAAAAAGGAAGATGCATCTGCAGCAGTGGCAGATGGAAGTGTAATGAGTCAGATAATCGACGCATACTGTAATCGAGCGGCAGCCAGCTGACGTCTTTGGAAGCGGGCCGAGCAAGTCGATCCTGACTTTTTCAAAGGGCAATGTCGGTGGTTTCATCATCATCGTCATAATCATCAGCAGCAGCAGCAGCAGCAGCAGCAGCAGCAGCAGCAGCAGCAGCAGCAGCAGCAGCAGCAGCCGATATTTCATGTCCACTGCAGGACGACGGCCTCTCCCTGCGATCTCCAATTACCCCTGTCTTGCGCTAGCATATTCCAACTTGCGCCTGCAAATTTCCTAACTTCATTATTCAAATACCAACACGGCTTTCGAAAGGGCTACTCGTGCGACACTCAACTTGCCGGGTTCATTCATGATTTACATTCTTCCTTTGACTCTGGCATACAAACTGACGCAATTTTTCTTGATTTTTCCAAAGCCTTTGACCGTGTGCCTCATCACAGGTTGCTAATCAAATAACACAGGCTAATATTCATCCGCTTGTACTCGCATGGATTAAAGATTTCTTTTCAAGAAGCTTCAATTCACACCCGTCAACAACAGTTCCTCATTCCTTGGGAAATTATAATCAGGGCAGCGTCGTGGGCCCTTTGCTTTTTTAAATTTTTATTATTGATTTGCCTAATTCCAGTCCATGGCCGTCCAGAGGGCCCGTGAAAGAGAGGAGAGGCTTGGCCTCCCGATTCCGACATGGGAGCAGCCAGCGGCGAGCCGGGGGCCCCAGCGGGTCTCCACCGGCTAGTCCCTCAGGACCTCAATAAAAGTTCATTGTCTGTCTGTCTGCCTAACACAGTTTCATCCCAAATAAGGCTCTTCGTGGACGATTGCATGATTTATCGCAAAATTTCGTGTAAAGATGGCGAACGGGCTCCCCAGGCTGATCTGCACTGCGTAACCTCTTGGTGCTCTAAATGGTTAATGTGCCTTAATACTTCTAAAACAAACCTTATGATCTTCACTAAACGCCTTAATCGCATTTCCACCTCGTACTCTTTAAATAATACTGCAGTTGAACTTACTACTACTTACAAATACCTTGGTGTTTACCTTAGTTCAGACTTATCCTGGAACCATCACATCAACGTCATACGCGCATGTGCTAACCGCTCACTAGGGCTCTTAAAACATAACTTGAAGCATGCTCCATCGCACCTACATAAACTTGCTTACATCACCCTAATACGGCCTAAAATCGATTAGGCAAGTGCCATTTGGGACCCTTACCAAGCTTACTTAACAACATCGTATCGCTTCAAAACCGCGCAGTTCACTTCATCTTTTCAGACTACTCCCGTCATTCTAGCGTCTCAGCATTGAAAATTCGCCCAGAACTGCCAGACTTGTTACAACGACGCACAGCTTCACGGTTATCACTGTTTCACAAACTTTATCATCACCCATTGCTTCATGACTTCTTTTCTTCATCAGTTGCCATCCTTCCCAGACATGGCCATCCATTCAAAGAGAAGCATTTTGCGTGTCATACCTTGAATTATTCACAATCATTCATTCTACGTACAATCGTTGACTGAAACGCACTGCCATCACACATAGCCACCGTCATTGATTCTGTTAAATTTCATGAACTACTAATGACGGAAGTTGGGAAATGAAAATGAAACTATCGCTATATTTATTGGCTAACTTAGAACACATTGTTCTTTGTTTGTTGTTGCTTCTTCCATGTCTATCTTTGTGGTATTTGGAGCTAATATTATTTTGTCATATTTGTGTTCGCTCATGCGTTGTTCTTTCCGCGTTTGACTTATCCCACTGTATAACATTTTTGTTTTATTGAACACCCCCTATGCAATACCCTCCTGCGCGAGGCATTTAGGGGTATTTTGAATAAATAAATAATTAAATAAATAAATAAATAAATAAATAAATAAATATACTCCTTATCGGTTCTTAACGGCGGCAAGTTGTTCATGCATCAACTGGTATTTCCATTTTATTGCGATAGCAATTATATGAACACTTCAACCGGATTTCTGCCGTCGCCCTCGCCGTGAGGTTCCGTATGGATAAAATCTTCGCTGCGCGCCGTATGCCCGAGCGGAAGCGTGCGGGGGACGCGCGCTATCACGGAGAGTGAACGCACGGCGGAAAGCAAACGAGACCGTCGCTCGAAAGGCCCGGAGGGTATGGGATAGAGGGAGGCGGGACGACGCTGCGCTCCGGCACCAAAGGCCTATCTTGCAACCGGGCGCAAGGGGAACTTCCCACTCAATCTCCCACGCGCAAGCAAGGAAGCGGGAAGACAGCGCCGGAGGGAGCGGGGGGGGTGGCGCACTTCTACTCTGCCAACAACCGCACTCGTCGCTCGGCCGCACCGTCTCTTATCTCCACACGGATCTGCCCTTTGTATGCGCTATGCATTCGCCGCTCAGTTTCCGTTGAAGCGATAGACCGCACGTACCTTCGCCCGCTACGGCATATGCTCTTGCTGCCAGCGTTTTGACAGTCGTTGTCTGCAGTCATTCAGTGTCGTCTATTCATGTTTGCTTGTGCGCGCTCACACCACTCTTGTTCATTCAGTTAGTAATAGTCGGCCCACATTTTCCAACGCACGCTACACATGCAATGCTGCCCGGATCGGCAGCGCAGCGCTACAGGTGTGTCCCTTCGCGCGCGCTGCCCACGGGAAGCGCTTCCCATCAACACCACCGTTTCCCACACGCCTTGTCGTGGTCATGGAGTCTCTCTTCATGTCGGTCTACTTACGCCGCAGCACACCTGCTTACTTAATCAGCTCATGTTTACTACAATTCATATTGCTACCAAAGCCGCTCACCTTACTTCGTATGACATTGCTGTGTTGCTATGGCATTCATTGCTTCGCCCTTAGGGCGAAACTATCCATCAACTGATATTTCCATTTTATATTGCTGTTCCACGTCATTTACAGAGTACCTCTTTTTCATGCAATCGTAATGAGTGCTCGCTAATGCACGTGGTCCCGTTCTTTTTTTCATGCTGTATGCCTCAGTCGTTTTGTTGGTCAATCGGTTGACGTAGGTGAACAAAACAAATGAACAATCTAAATCTGGAGCGCAGCACTAGTCGCATCAAGGCATCGTCAACTGGGACCAGCATACTTGTCCCTTTAGAGAATTATAGTTCTCTCTCGGGGCCATGTTGATGCAGCGGCCTGTCTGTACCGTGTGCATTTGACCAAATATACAGATGATCAAAGGAGTAGACTACACTCCCTTTGACGAATGCAACACAAATTTAATGATGTCTTTAACTAAGCAGGCCTCCATTTGCTGGGTGCCTTTCTGAATTCCCGTGCGAACTGCTGAGCACACATATTTCCAGTGAAAAATAAAGTAGGTCGGGTATGCGTGGCAGTCCGCACGCGATCTGGGAAAGGCGAGCAGGCAAGTCAGGTTTTCTTGTTAAAGATTCTGCGAAATTTGTGTAGTGCGTGTCAGACGTAGTTTATTGCATTCCTTTGATATGTGGTCAAATATACACAGGGCAGGCTGGCCTACGACACTGCTGCAATACTTCAGCTGTCACACGGCTACAGTGCTAAAAACACCACAGACGTCCGTGTAAGTGCACAACAAGAAAAGCAAGCAGGGGCTTCAACCATCAATTTGACTTCATCACTCACAAGGTATGCTGTTTGGTGTAGCTAAAACATCAGCTAATATGTGGAAAGTATAGGCACAAGTATACTTAGCTATAGATACTTGCATACCCAACTTAAAACCATAAGAGGTGCAGTGCGTATGAAGCTTGTTATATAGACACTTTTTACATAAACGTATGCCAGAATGAAATAGAGATCCTGCTTTTTGGAATATGCAAACAATTCCTACATACCTCACCCGACCTTCCAGATTACATGCCGTGCTATGGCCTTAGGCACGGGCTCCCTGTATTCCTGGAGGCTCCTCCCTTATGTGGAACTGTTGTGGATCACGGCCTCGTTACTACAAAGTAGGGTCTGTGTTAAATTAAAGTAGTGGCAGAATAAAGCTGTCACATTGAGAACATATGCAAGGCGCACCTAAAATTAAACACGAAAGCAACGTTTGCGTTAATGCAGGGTGAGAATAGGGCAAAAGCTCCAAGTCAATGATGAATGTTTTTAATAGGGACTCCTTCATCACAGTAAATTTTGGACAAGCAGCACCAGCCTATTGTAAAGAAGTGTTTGTTTTCATAAAGATTCCTTTTATTTTCATGACTTAGTTTGCGCAACAATCCCCTGTCATGTTTGAATACGTCGAAGTTGTGTCAACACACCTTGTTTCAAAATATAAGGTGTACTAGTGGAAAGTTGCGACTGGTTATATATGCTCCCTAAAGGAGTCTCTTAAGCCGAAAACCTGGTAAGCAGTGATTTCTTACGTCGAAGCATTTATAAGCCAGCACACGTCATTGCACTAAGAAACGGTGAATAGGCAGATGAGCTGTTATTATGCACCTTCAGCAGAAAAGTTGGAGTTCAAGTATAGGCGCACATGATCAACGCGATTATTTCTTAATGTAATGTTTCTCCATCTGTCACATCAGAAGACAACGCTTATCAAGATTTTCAGTTCGCATTAGGGCAATAAATTTGTGTAACCAAATTCTGACAACCAGCGTTCAGCAAGCATCAGCACAGGTTTCATTGTTGTCGTGGGAGTTCCATTTCTTATATTCGCAAGGCACTCTATGTACACGCGAGAATTACGCACAACACGCGTGTAGTTAGCAAGCACGATTACTTACCTTTTGAATGGTACGACGTGGTGGGAAATCGCTCTCCAAATAGCCGGTGCTGTGTTTTTGCTCACAGCATACATGCCACAGCGTAGTGGAGGAGCTGAGGCACGCTAATAATGCGCCTTATTTAAAAATACACGCAAAATTACCATGCAATTAGCAACTCGATGCACTTTGCGTATAATCGCGGGCTTCTCTCATGCACAGACAAACCCGTGTATGCAACACGTTTTAAGCAAGAGAAAGCTGTATTGGGAGTTTTTCATATTTCGCTATAATTTTCTCATCGACACCTTTCATTTATTTCAGAATATTTGAGAAGTTGAATAATTAATTTAGACAAATAGTGTAATTAGTTGGAATGCAAAATAATCGGAGCATCTCCAAGCGACTGTAAACAACGTTAGCTTGGTTCTGTCTAGCTACGTGGCATTTGCATTCTTTAAGGTTGGCCTCATGTTAATGAGGCATCCGATATATATACTGGGTACAGGACGACTTACTTACGGATTATCGCCCGAGAAATCATCTTCTAAAACGCTACGTTCACTGCACTCAAAGCCATTATAACAAATTTGTATAGACTGAAAAAAAAGCAAGCACAGTCTGTGTATTGATGGAAACAAGAATGAAAAGGTCATTGGAAATCTTAATTCAGGAACAGAATGCGGCAGATGCTCCCAGGAAAGTAACCTCCTTTGGTGGGGACCATTTATTTTCTCTTTAAAAGACAGCTGTCTAAGGAAGTTCGCACACCGGCTCCGACGCTTCGCAGGCGAACGCGTCGACAAAGAGGCGCAGCTTTCGTAGGGCACCCGCCTCGCAGTTCGCCTCCATGCCATGGTTCCTCTTGCGGCAGGTCTGCACAAGCGTATAAGTTGGGCCAGTGTTATTTCCCTTTCTTTCTTTCTTTCTTTTTTCTATCTTTCTTTAGCAATAGCAGGAATAAGCTCTGTGTCAGATGCTGAGAAGTTCGGAAGCCAATAATGTTGAAGGAATGGACGAGAACCGCAGGGAGTGTGCAACGTTTTACTGGGCAGCTGTATATGGGGTGTTTCTGTAGCTGCACGAAACATTTATTCTCGACTATGGCAGGCAGCACAATTCTAGCACATGAACTTAATTACTCGTTGAGATGGAAATAAGTTCCATGAGAAATAAATTGCGACACTAAAATGTGTCGCAAATGTGATTTTTATCTAGATATTAAGCAACTGGCATTGCAATCAACCAAATATAGCAAGTTTGCGAGGCGCATCGACTCGGACCAAATTCTGAGAATGGCGTGGTTTGCAGATATGCGCCTTAAAACTTGGGGTTAGAATGCATTTTAATTTCACTTTATAAAAGCGAGGTTTTATGCTTTATGCTAGGTTTTAAGCACAAAGGTAACTGGAACGTCTAATGTTTTTCGTCTTACACTTTCACATTTATTACTACTAAACTAATGCCATCCTTAGAATTCGTTCCAAGTGAATACGACTAGCGAGCTCAAGGGTTACCATTCGTAAACTGCAATTTGTGTCAGAAAGTCGTTACTTAAACGCTTGTTCTGTCCAAATATGTTATTCACAGAATAAATATGGGTTGGAGTGCATACGGCAGACAGGGAGCTTACCCCTGTCGCTGAAAAGAAGTGCACAATGTTTGCATTCTACCTGTACTAACATAAGGGGACGAAACTTGGAGGTTAACAAAGAAGCTCGAGAGCAAATTACCAGCGGTCGAACGAAAAATGTTAGGGTTAATGTTAAGAGACAGGAAAACAGCGGTTTGGATGAGAGAGCAAACGAGGATAGCCGAGCTAGGCAGGCCACGTAATGCGTAGGATGGATAACCAGTGGACCATTAGAGTTACAGGATGGATACCTAGAGAAGGAAAGCGTAGTCGAGGACGGCTGGAAACTAGGTGGGTTAATAAAGTTGGGTAATTTGCAGGCGCAAGTTGGAATTAGCTAGAGCAAGACAGGGTTCGTTGGACATCGCAGGGAGAGGACTTCGTGCTGCAGTGGACATAAATATAGGCTGATGATGATGATGATGTTATTGATTCAATTAGGCAATTCTCCTAAATTAAATTGCCGCCTGACCGAGTAAATGATTTCTAGGGTTAGAATTGGGAGATTTGCCACATGCGATTGATAAGCATTTGCTGCGGGTATAAAACACCTGTATGGCCAGACAATTGCGCAAAGCCGTGTTTCTAACTATATAGCGCAATCGCGTTCTTGTAACTCTTCGAAATTAAGGTTAAGCTTGTGAACTTTGTTTATTTTACGCTTCCCAGAGAGAACTAGTGTGCAGATTTGTAGATTTATTTCAAAGGCATATATATTTTCATCGGGCGAAGAGAAAATACAAACCGCAAGCCTTTGCTCCTTTCTAGCTCGCCTGAGCCGGTGCGGCTGCTTTAATAAATGCGTCATGTACTTAGGAGTTGTTTCCAGGTGATCTAGAGCATTTTTGCCGAGACGTTCCCGTGGTGTGAGTATAAAAAAGTTGTCACATGTAAAAGGCCGCCTGCGGCGAGTAAAGAAGACGACGAAGTGAACCGAGCGTTCCAAACGGCACGAGCGCGCGAGGCGCGTGATCCGAGATGTGGTTGAGGCAGAAGCGAGGCTGAGCTCGCATTATCGACGTGGCTCTGGGCCGAGAGGGTCGCATGGTCAGCTAGGCTCTAGCTAGCTTTAGCTCTAGGTCAGCTAGGTCAGCAGCCGTCGAACTCGGAGACGTTCGAGCGAGGCTACTTGGCCCAGCTGCAGCAGCACACGGCAGGCCGGGCACTCCAGAGTGGATCCCCCTTCATCGGCAAACCAGCGCGTTCGGTAATCCCCGGAACGCCACGTCCGCACTTGAGAAAGGAGCGGGATGGAAGCAACGGCCAAGGACGTCGTTCTTGGCCGTTGCCAAGAGCGCTGCCAAGAGAATGCGCCAGGCGCCTTGCACGCATAATGTCTCTCATTTCTGGCCATGCGTAAACGTGATGTAGTTTATCTGCAAAAACACATTTTTGTTTACCATTTTGTTTTAGCTACGTACCTCTTAAAAGAAAAAAACAGAAAAACTATGGCATCCTCGGCACTGACACAAAAACCTTACCTGAAAACGCACATTCATAGGGTCGCGATTCTGAAACATTTATCATAGTACAGTGCCCAAAGCCATTCTGTACGACTTCATAGCTCCTTTCTTAACCTAAATGGAGGGCTGCTTCTTAGACTCTTGCATTGAACAGTCGTCTTGCTAACAGAGCTTACCACCACATGTCAGAATATGTCATTTACTGTCGCATTTCTTGTGCTGCTGAAGGTTGGTATCGTGCGGTGCCTTCTGAATTATTGCACAGTTACGTCATCTAAACGCATTCATTGATTCTGAATCAATAAGCCTTAAAGGAGGTGACTTCTTTGAGCTGAAGATGTCATTGCCTGTTTCAGTAAAGAATGCACGTACACCCGTGAGCAAAAGTATACGGACCACAGCGTCGCGAAAAAACTTAATTACTTCGTAATTAACAGGCATTAACTGAAATATACGTGTTCACTGCAAAGTTCTCAATGCCAAGTTGGGACTGTAGTCCTCAATTTCAAGTTGCCTTCGCAGGCAGTTGCAAAAATCGGCTTTATAGCGCAATCCCAGGTGCGTATCGACAGCTGGCGCGACTTCATTCAGCTGTATTCTCTTGGTGTGGCTTTCCGTTGTGTCGAGGACCATCTTCAGCCAGTCATCTTTGTTCTCGATGGTGGTCTCGACATTTACCCCGTCTCTGAATACCAGTAGTCGGGATATCCTTGAAAAGCACGTTACCCGTCTGCACTGCTAATCGCAGTCGTCATGTCATAGCCAATTTTGGTGAAATAGCAGTAATCACCGCAAAATTGACAGCCACTGTTAGCAGCTTGCCAACCAAAGCACGTTCATGTGGTTGCATTGTTTATTTTGGTTATCTGGCTCGGACAAGTAATGCGAATGAGAATGTTAAAACATGACTGGCCTAATGAAGCCCAAAATACTCATTTGGGCAGCCATCTTCGAGTTTGACGGGCCCCATGGTGAAATAGCAAGAGTCAGGCCATGCTTGCAAGGCATCGTTAGCAGTCTGCACTGCTAAGTGCAGTCATGTCATAGCCAATGTTGATGAAATAGCAGTAGCCAACACGAAATTGACTGCCACTGTTAGCAGCTTTCGCGCCAAAGCACATTCATGTGGTTCCATTGTTTCTTTTGGTTATCTGACTGAGACAAGTAATGCGAAAAAGAGAAGACATATAAAACACCATTAGCTTAGGAGGCCCATACCCAGGCAGCACGACAGCACTGGGCCAAGCATGGTCCAATGCTCGCAGAAATTGGTACGAACTTTGGCCCAATCCTGGCATCATGGCAAAGTGCAACCCGATCCAAGGTTCACCCACTGTTCGAGCCAAGATTGGCCGTACAGTTTGCCATTGTAGAATCCAATGTAGTTCAAGCATAGAGCCAGTGCACAGCCATCCTGTATCCAGTCTTTCAAGAACGTCCAGTGCTCAGCCATTCTGTATCCAACATAATTCAAGAACATCCAGTGCTCAGCCATTCTGTATCCAATGTGTTCCAAGAATACCCAGTGCTCAGCCATTCTGTACCCAACGTGTTTCAATACCCAGTGCTCAGCCATTCTGTATCCAACGTGTTTCAAGAATACCCAGTGCTTAGCCATTTTGTACCGAATGAGTTTCAAGAAAATCCGGTGCTCAGCCATTTTGCATCCAGTGTGTTTCAAGCATAGCCTGTACTTAGCCATTCTGTTGCTTGTATGCTAGCTTACTGCCTATACAATTAGTAGCGAAGAAAATGTGATGGGAGTAAGTGCGGGAAGGAAACTTCATGCAGACACACGCAAAGCGTAAACGAAAATATAATTTATTTAGTATACTATTTACAGTACTATTTTACTATTTACAATACAATTCTTGAGCTGATGCAGGCATCAGTAGGGGTGCTCAGCTCCAGGGGCAGCAGCAGGAGGAGGGACAGGGGCTGCAGCAGGGGAAGGAGCAGGGGCAGCAGCAGCCGGACAGGAGGGGCAGACGGTGGACTTGCCAGGGACCTGAGGGCAAGGGTGGGGCAGGGAGAGGGCAGCAGTGGGCAGGCAATGATTCCTGCCCTGAAGGGAGGAATCATCGGGCTGCTCTGCTGCAAACGTTGCTGTGAAACGCCTCTTCCTGCCACCACCGCTGTCCACAGACCCTGGCAACCACTTAATGAAGTCCTGTGCTTGTGTCAGGTCGCCCCCCCCCCCCTTTCGCACTGATGACATCTGCACACAAACATGCAAAGACCACAATTAGTACATACAGCATGCACCGTAAAGATCACCCACATATAGAGCAGGCAAACACATTCAACAAAAGAAAACCTTCAAGAGACTTAGTGAAATAAGTTGCTAAGTCTTTAGCACACTGTTTATCTGACAGAATTTGCAACCGCAGCCAACCTTATTGAATCCGAGGTTCACAGCATGCTCAGCGGCGAAATGTAGGATACGCAAAGTAATGCTGCGGATAATTAAATGCTATCGCCTTCCCCGCCATGAAAATTCTTGATCCATTTACAGGATTTTCATCCCTGTTGCCTTCGTTGACATTCTTGTTTTTTCACCCTAACATAGCGTTAACGTCATCAGTGATGATCACACCATGTCTTTACTAACCGAGACATATTCAACTGTCTCACCCGCTGATGCTAAACGTGTAAGCTGCCTGGTGTGATGCAATTCATCGGCATGCTCGTCAAGCAATTCACCTAAGCTGCCATTGGTGCTAGTGCAGAGCACACTTTCGCAATTTCTGCAAGGGCAGTGGTCACTGAGTATGTGGCTTTCATTGTAAAAAATGAAATCAGCCAACAGGGACGCCCAAATTTCTTCATTGTAGAAGTTGACAATTTATATGAAAGACACGATTTTGGCAAGGACAACCTCTTGTTATGCAAGCCATTTCGCTGTAGAGGAGTTCGGCTGTACACACAATACTTCAACAATGCAAAAGGATGACTGAGGAAGCTTTACCTGTGACTATCCGGCATAACTTCAAATTGATGAATGCCCTCTTCCCCTTCCTGCTATACTTGGACGGGGTGCGCCATTACAGCCTTCATGGCATACGATGCCACCTCTCGCAGTGACTTCCCTCCTATTTGCAGGAGGTGCTTGCGCTACAAAAGACAAAAATTGCAAGAGATGTGGAAATGAGCATTGTATGCGGGAATGTTTTCAAGTTGAAAAATCTACCCAATACTACCACAATATAATGTATTGCCAAGTGAAGTGAATTTTTAGCTGAGTGCAAAGCAAAACATTTTTGCTGGAAGAGGTTTGTGACGCAATGTCCTTTAATTGTAAATGTGCTCTACAACACCTTAGCGTTACTGTAATAAACACAAACACGAAGTGCATCAGGTCTTGTCTGTTCTGTGCATTTCATGTTTGTGTTTCATAACCCTTAGCACAGTAACTATGTTTCATAGTAACTACCTCTCCAAGCTTTCACTGTCACTTGTAAGCGCACCAACTCTACTCCCATGCAAATTCCCAATGCATAATTAGGGGATGTGACATTAGAGTGCAGGAAAGCCAGATCTACATACGTGTGGCACAAAACAACTTAAAGGCATACCGACATGATATTTTCAGACCTTCACATTTTGCGTTAAAGCGACTGACAACCAGTTTTTAAAGACGTAGTTTTGTGGTAACCAAAAGTTAACCCTCAGCAATGTTTTCACCTGCAGCTTCGCAAATTGTGAAAGCAGCCTATCATTCTGCTTCACAGGAGTGAGTGCAACTGCAGTTAACTGCCTACATTTTGGCCTTTTCAACCACTTTTGAAGATATAAAGCTGGTACAATAAGTTTGCATTGTCGTACAGACCTTCTTACATTTGTACAGCGTTTTTCCCCCAAATACACACCTACATCATGGCTGCCTGGCGCCCGTTATCATTATTCTGTCGATAGACTTACCAAGCCAACTCATCAAAGACAAAGGCAGTGCCACTTTCACTACAAACGAAGGCTTATCAGCATATTGTAAGGTAAAAAAAAATTACAGAAAAATGTGGACTGCATTTCAATACTAATAAGAATACCATGAAACCCATACAATAATAGAAAGCCATGTGATAGGCCTCTTATTCATGGTAAATAAGGAACAGTGTCCTGAAAGCATAGGGAGACGTAGACGGACCCCAAGTGCGGACTTTCAACTGGAAAGTTTATTGAATGAACGAGTTCATGAACAGTTGAACTGCACATACACCTGGAAGGCAGTGAACAATTTATGACATGCACTCGTGGTTAGATCAGGTCATAATAAACATTAATGAATTAACAAAAATAAAAAACATCGCGCTGCTCCGCTGTCAACGATTTGCGTGGTCTAAAAAGGAAATTTCTTCTAAGAAGACTATTGCGGGCTGACTAATGCAACCTGGTCCTGCTTTCTGTATTCTATAGGCCTCGCAAATTTCATGCGTCAATTGGTCTGTGAGGCAAAAAAGAATCTCGGTCCGACAAAATTCTGCAGTGCACTCTCAGTCATGGCAATGCATTGCGAAATGCAAGGCGCAAACAGTGCATTTTGGTGCTCCCTGAGGCCCACGTTTACACACTGCCCCGATTGTCCCACGTACACTCGGCCACAGGTGAGGGGGATCCTGTACACGATTGCAGTGGCGCAAGGCAAACACACATGTTAGTGTGCCTTACAGGGCAGACGCTACCTACTTTCTTTCTGGCTGAAAAGAACAAAACAAATCTATGCCATGCCACGATCCCCCCCCCCCCCCCTTTCAACCTGTGCGAACGCTAGTGGATGTATGGCTAACGGCTTGCTTCTTGGTGCCGCATCTTTACTCTCCAAACTTTACTCTTCGCACAAGCTTTCCTTAAGACGCCAATAGCATGCTGTCTTGTGGAAAGTTCGTGCAAGAATTGAAGCATGCTATGGACACTAGCGTTCGCACAGGTTGAAACAAAAAAAAGGGGGGGGGGGAATCGTGGCATGGCATAGATTTTTTTTTTTCAGCCAGAAAGTGGGTAGCATTTGCACAGCAGTTACAAAATGTGTGGAGAAAGGTGCAAATGCAAAAAAAGTCTGCCCTGTAAGGCACACTAATATGCGTGTGCCCTGCGCCACTGCAATCGTGTACAGCAACCCCCTCACCTGTGGCCGAGTGTACGTGGGACAATCAGGGCGGTGTGTAAACGTGCGCCTCAAGGAGCACCAAAATGCACTGTTTGCGCCTCGCTTTTGGCAATTCGGGTGCACTGCAGAATTCTCTCAGACCGAGAAGCTTTTTCGCCACACAGACCAATTGACTCATGAAATTTGCGAGGCCTATAGAATACAGAAAGCAGGACCAGGTTGCATTAGTCAGCCTACAATAGTCTTCCAAGAAAGAGAAATTTCCTTTTTAGACCCCGCAAATCGTTGACAGCCGAGCAGTGTAATGTTTTTTTTTTAAATTCATTCTTGTTTAGTATCACCTGATCTAACCACGAGTGCATGTCATGAATTGTTCACTGCCTTGCAAGTGCATGCACGGCTCAAGTGTTCATAAACTCGTTCATTCAATAAGTTTTCCAGTTGAAAGTCAACACTTGTGGTGTGTCAAGTCTCCCTTCGTCTACGTTTTCAGTGCGCTGTTTCTTATTTACCATGAATCAATACCAAGTTGTTACAGTTTGCCCTCCTCTTCAGGCCACTTATGCATCTTCATGTTTTTGCCATGTGGCGCGCCAAGGGTCATATTTCGCAACTTTTGGGGAAGAATTAAAAATATAAATCCCCATTTAATGAGAAAAACACGGCTTATTTTAACCAGTAGGATAGGTCATTTTTGCACAAGCAGTTTTCTCAATTCATGTTCCGAGCAGTTGTCTGTCCCTTTACGTGAAGCTTCCGGACTCTAAAACCCCAGAAATATACTAGCAAACCCCAGAGTGCACTAAATACCTCATTTATACTAGTTTTTATACAGCCAGGTTTCGTTTAGCTTTCTCCCTCTCATAACATCATGGCACAGAAGGCAACCACGTAAGACATCGGAAGGTTTGACACTTGCTTCGACTTGCTTGTCGAAAGGATGTTTTGGCTTCTACACAGAAGCCTTGTTCACTGACTATTATTGATTTCATTTAGCTACAACAGGCATATGGCCAACGACTATGACAGTGAACAAGTCTTCATGGGGAAGGCAGAACATATAACCCCTTCAACAACACTATTTTGGTCTGCATTACATTCATTGTGGGTTTAAACTGGGTGGGAAAAAGCCTGTCAAAAAACAAAACGGATGGCAACCAAGGTGAAAAAACATTAAACAATGCTATTTCCCCTTCACGGGGGCCATGTTCTCTCTATGGCCAGCATCTGTTTTTGCCATGAATGTTCAATGCAATGGTTCGAGCTGTTCGCAATTTGACCAACTTTCCCAACCCTTGTCATTACGGCATGGAAAATGGGGCACCCCCATTACAATACCGTATTTACTCGCATAATGAACGCACTTTTTTCCTTTGAAAATATGCGCAAGTTGGGGGGGGGGGGGATGCGTTTATTATGCAGGGTAAAATTTTGAATGATTTGTTTTGAATGATTTGTTTGAAAGAAAGCCGCAATTTCGTCCGCAAGGCGAACCATCGATTGCGATAGCAAATGCGCAGAGAGCTATACAAAGTAAGGATAGTAGTTCTATCGCCCGTACAAACTTCCAAAGTAATTTAACCAGCATGGTGTCAGCGCGCACAGGCAAACATGAACCAATCACACTCGATGACTGCGGACACTCACAGTCGAAATGGTGGTGTGAGGAAGCGCTGCAGCAACAGCGAGCAAAGTGACCTTCATGCCGTGTATCGCTTCAACGCAAACTGAGCGGCAATAACGGAGTACGCTCAAAAGTATAAGCTGCCGTCACACCTAGACTCAGCCTCCGACGCAGATCGTTTTCAAGGTAGGGCACGCCCGGCCGTGCAATGTGCAGTTGCTGTGCCGCCTCCCTCCCCTCCCAACGGCGCCATGCACACGACAAAATACGGCGCGTTTCTTACCCGCTTTCTTCCCTCCAACGCGGGATAAAGCCGCCATCATTGGCGCCGACTTCAAAAATGCACCTGGAGTGTCCATATGATGCTACCGCTATAAAAGTAGGAGACACACGTACAATTCAGCGTCTGATACAATCGTACCCACTGAATGCCATATCGGACGCCGCATCGTACTGTGTCACTCCTACTTCACGGCAAGTTCAGGGTGTGTTTATTTCGCGGGAGAAAACAAATTTTATAATTTTTACGACGAAAGTTGGGGGTGCGTTCATTATGCGAGCGTGTCCATTACATAAGTAAATATGGTATTTCACTTATTCAATATGAAGGGCATAAATTCTCTTACATAATGTAGAATAGTGGTAGATAAAACAAAGCACAGAAAAATCAGAGTAGTGGAATAAAATGTAACAGGGGCCACAAGGTATGTGGGTTTACATTCTTAAAGTAATTGCTAGTGCTCTAGAAAATGCTTTGAACCATTGCATGAAACTGGATAGTTTAGGAGTTTGTTTCATGGGCTTGTAGCACAAGAAAAAAAATGTTAGTGCAATCAGGCAATTCGACAACAGGTACACTAGACTTGCTGCAAATGTGGTTTTCATTACATATCCGACTGCAATGCAATTTTCAAACTCTATTATTTAGAAAACAAAACTGTAGATTAAAATGAGGTATATACAGTATATACAGAACATCATTGCACCCCTTTTCCTGTACTGTGTCCCACTTGTTTGCACTGTTATTTATCATTCACGATGTGCCAACTCGTCTAACAAACAAGTGTTTTTTCACAAGTGCTCTACATTGTGTCCTTCTATAGAAAGCTGCCACAGTTTGCATTTTATATCAGCAATAGATTTTTATTAACTTAACGATTTACTCCTGCTTCATGAATGTATCTCTACGGAGAGCTGTTGGAAATCACCGATTCAGCAAGCCACTATGGCAGCTCAGTGCCTATGGCGTTGCGGGGCTGAGCTCGAGGTGAAAGATTTGATTCTGGCAGTCAGGGTCACATTTCGATGAGGTCTCATTGCAAGAACACTAGTGTACGCTTAGATGCATGTTAAAGAAACTAAGGTCCAGTCCAAATATGTCATTAGAAACTATACAGCAGGGAACAAATTATTTCCATGAACTCTTTAGTGTGTGCGATGCAAAGTTCCTTCACATAGAACCCACACCATGTTTCATGAAACAGCAGAGAACTTCCACATGTTACATAGCCTCATAATTACAAATAAAAGGGCAGTACAAACCAAGGTGGCAGCCACAGCCTCATCCCGCACGGCTGCCTCTAATTCTTTAATATTGTCGGCAGGTAGCCGAGGAAGAACTGGAGGCACCGTCGACAAGGCAGGCTGAGACACTGCACGGGTCTTGTTAAGAGGCTCAGTTTCATCCAGCCTCTCAGACACGACCCGTACTTCATGCCTCAGATGCACCCGCAGCAGCATCGCTGAAACACAAAAATATTTACTTCACAGCAGAAGTGGTAGATTTATGGCATATTTGGTTGTTTCAGAGCACTCTGGTAAATGCAAAGTATCAGGATTTGTACAGGTCTCGGTGACAAAAATTTATAGGTATTTAAAGACTTTCAAGGGTACCTCCAGCCATAGAAGGAGAGGTGGAACCATTATATTGTGTCCTAATGGGGTGTACCATATTTTCTGGTCCATAAGTCGCATCTTTTATAAGACTCAACCCCTCAAACCGGCAGCTTTTCCAGAAAAAAACTTTTGCATGCACTTCGACTTGCCACTTTAGCCTGAAGCTGTCACCTCTAGCTTCCTGGTCAGCCAAGTTGGCAGAGCGACTGCTCTGTAAATGTAACCCTGCTCCAAGTTAGCCTTCCCCTTTCACATAAGCATGAGCATAAAAAAACAAAAAACACTAGCAATTACCCGACAGCTCCGTGGTGTCCACAGCCAACTCGCATTCCGCCTTCTTGGCCCTCCTCTTTGCCTTGTCATAAGTGCCTTTGAACAAAGTAAAAATATTCAAAACAGATTATAATAGACACTAGAACGACAAGCAACCTGTTAAGCTGTGCAGGCTACATTCAACGGACAAATGTCACGAATAAGATATTTGTGACCTCTGTGAATGCCCAAAGCAAACTGCGCAGACATTGTGAACAAGCTGGCACAGCTTTCATGACGTCAAAGTAACAGTGGTACAAGTTAACATAACTCAGGAACTGTAGACTGCCACTAAAGAATTAGTTTGTCATTGTTTTTATATTCTTTGCAAGTTTTCAATTGCACCCACCGCCACCAACAGTCAATGTTATGACATATGGGAGACAGTCAAGCACCTGCAAATCTCAATAAACAATGAATCATTTATTATTACAAACCCCTTTCAATGCAAAAATGCAGATTGCATTTGGTATAACTTGGGATGGCAACATTCAAACTGGCCAAAAGGTGCAAGCCTCTTGATGCACAGTTTTTAAAGTTAGATGTTTAACAAACTATGCAACCTTCTAAGGCAGGTTTACACCTGCAAGATATCAGCCATAAAATGGCAAGAGTGCTGTTAATATTCAAGCTATTGCTAATTTTACAGATGTAGGCATTGCAAGCTAGGCGGGGAAAAATTATGCATACATAACAATAAACAGCGAAGGCTTGATTACTTTCCTGTATGTGCAACAATGGTGCTTGTCAACAATAATTGCAACATTTTCAACAGCTATACCAGAGTGCATCATACACAAACTTTAAAGAAAAAAAGGGGGGGGGGAGGCAAACGAACTGTGTTGGTCCTGACCACCGTGGTCTTAAAGGGACACTAAAGAGAAAAGTACTTCTGCATCAATGAATTACTGTTAAGTCTACACAAACAAAACAAAGTGCATGTTCTTTTGAGTTTGGTTGAAAAAGTGCTGGTATTCATGATGCACGTCATCCAAGTAGCAAAGCAATCAGCCAACTTTTTATTGGTTCTAATTGTCAAGATGTTAATTTGGGAGATGAGCATCATAAGTGACGCCAAAACAAACCGTTTCCAGTGAGGAACACATTGTGTGCTTATTTTTTCCGGTAATGAACCCCCCCACCCCATGAAATTTGAAAAAGATCATGTGCATGGAATTGCAGGGCCCTGAAACTGTCTTAGTGGGTAAGCAAGCTGGCCCTGTCATTGACAATAACATAAATATTCTTTACACAATGCACTAACAGCTCCCCAACAGCTCCTCGGAACTGGTTTTGGCACGTAAAACCCCAGAAAGGACAGTTCACTTTCCCCGCTGAGACTGTTGGATGGCACAGCAACCTTTTGCACACGAGTGCATTGACGCATGGCAGTTTTCATACTTGCAGGCTTCTCTCCACGAGAAAAAAAAACATGATGTGGACCTTGCTAGAAGCATGTCACTCTAATATATCATACAACTTCCTGATCAACACCCTAACAGATAGATGACTAAATTAAAAGCGTTAGCTATAAGTAATTAGGTGCCAAGGGCTAATAAATTACTGGCAATTTCTCAACTGGACTCTGAATAACATGCACTTGGTTTTATTTGTGTAAAATTATCTGTGTATTTTTAAAGCTTGTTACATAAGAGCTGGGACACTATACCATCAGGGTTTTTTTTATTACAGAGGGTAGTGGTCACAGGTACAAGGATTAGGTACAGCACAATGTCATTCCTACTTATCCAATGTTAGCTGTTGCAATAATACGAGAAAAAAGAACCGTATTAATGCGACACAATATTCGGTCAAAACAAAAGGAAAGTGTGGTACAGTAATTGGTACATTTAGCATATGAGCACTTATTACAGCCATGAGACAGTGAAAGGGCTGCAACAATACATTGCAGTTACTGCCCTCATAAACTCATAAACTTGAACTTAAACTGTTTGAATGAGATGACAATACTACTCTTTTGATTTACTTGGTATATACGAGTTCAAGGTACAAGTTCAACAGTCAGTTAAGACAGCTGAGCATAAGGTTAGCCGTGATATGTACGTCAAACTTCTACAGGGTGCTGAATAATTTCGCTGCACCTGTTCGAAAAAAGGTTTTGCACTCATCACTGCACTGTTCTTGCTCAAATTTTGCAGAACGATCACATTTTGGGGTCGCCTTCGTTGAGTATGACACTTACCACAGTTAATTGCCTGGTGCTTTTAGAAAAAAAAAGTGTGAATCTGCCTTCACTTGTGGGGATGTGACCTGCTGCAACGAGAGCACTAGCATAAACTTGTGTCGCTGCCTGCTGTAGAAAGCAGCTGGTCAGGGAAGTTTGCCACATGTTCCAGGAGCAGGCAACATGCGGCAAACCTCCCTGACCAGCTACTTAATGAAACTTAACACCCATGAATTTTGTATATGTAATGAAATTTCAGTCTCACGAAGAACAAAAATCGTCTGTGTGGAAACGCGACTGTCACGAATAAGCAATTGGTGCAAAAGTTAGGTGCAGAACTATTACTACTGACATAAACCACCTCATGACTTGCCGAGAAGCGTGTTGACTGCTGCACATTATCTCATAATTTCTGCCTAAGGAAGCTGGCATGACATCAGAATCGCCGCGCGTATAAGGAGCCATTCTGCGCCTAGTCTCCGCGTCTAGTGCGGGGCACGCTGCAATTGAGAAGTTTTTTTCTATGCACCGAATCTGTTTTAGAGGTTTTGCTAAAGATCCACGTGTGCCACAAGCGCTCCGCTATTTACATGCGCCGTTTGATTCATGTGGTTGATCCACTGCATAAGGCTGGAGCTTTCTGTGCAAGCATGCGAAATCGGCGGTTTCATTAGAGCATGTATCCTTTTGCACGAGGTACAATTAAGCTCGTCTCCCATGGAGAGCAAAGCTAGCGGAAGGCGGTGAAAGTTTAGGCTAAGTTGTGAACAACACGTGGCTGAAGCGAAGTGTTACATGATCTCATATTGTGGCACTAACACGCACCACTCGTACTGAGCGAACAGGGAGCCATTAGGCCACGCCGAACACTAAACAAGTCTCTTAGATTATTTTTCAGGTGCTTTAATGTTCGCATAGAGTCCACATGGCTTTGTTTGGCACCACCGCAGCAGTGACGTCGGAATTTCTCGCGAAAACGGCTAATTTATTTCCTGACCGGCACGGTTGCGTGTAGACTCCGCTGCCCTAAATGATGCAGGAGATGAAGTGCTTGTGGCCGGGTAACACGCGCATAGATCCCCGACAGACCTCATTCAAGGTCTATAGTGTAGCTATATCGCGCAAGTCGTGTATGAAATCTACGCCCAGCGTCTTTCTGTGCATCAAAAAAAGCGGTCTAGTCAATGCCATTCCGGAGTATATAACATGCGCGCATGATTGAACTCATCTCGAGCGCACGTAGTACGCGACCGATCGGCCTAGCCACACGTGCTCTCGCTGCATATTTGGCACGCGCCATTAACTACGCAAATACTCGCACACGACGTTGACCCGTAGATGAGAATGCACATAAGGTACAATCACGACAAGAAAACTCTCGTATTAAAAAATGCATACTCACGCACACGTTGGCTTCAGTCTCCTCGGTTACCACGTTGCGCACAAGGCAAGGCTGTCGTCGATGGCGATGGCGATGGCGCAAATTCCGGGACGAAAGGAGAGAGAGGAAATCGAGCAACCGACGCTCTCTTTTTTCTTTTTTTTTGAGTCACCTCTCGAATAGCCAGTGGAAAAGTACAGTATTATTTAATTAATTACGGCGGATGATACGCAATAAAACAAGCATACCGGGAAGCGCGTTCAAGTCGCGTGGGTCGCACCAGAATCATTGAATGACAAAAACGAGAAAAAAATGTATACTAATGTTTGTATTAATTCGATCCGCAATCCGAATTTCTGTGGCTGTAGAGTGTACTAGTGGCTGCTTCGCTACGGTTTGCAGGTGGTGTAGGTGAATCGAACGTAGCTTTGACACGTTCTATTCACCTGTATTAACAGCTCATTCGTTTCAGCGGTGCAGCAATGGCTCCTTTGAACACCCTACGTTCGTTTGAAAATATATAGGAAAGGTGCAGGGCTGGTTCGCGATTTTGCTGCGCCCTTTCTACTGTCGGTACCGACTTTGTGCAGTCATGCAGGTACAGTGTCCTAGAATGTACACATACCTTATATTCTAATAGACTGTGGTACAGGTGCGAAGCAGCAGCGCAGCAGACGACACAGCACACATGCACAAGCGCCGTTAAAACCCAGCTTACGGCTATCTGCCGTGTCTAGGAAAGCGCGGGTATATTAACGTCTCCGAAGCCGATTACACCAGCAGCTCAAGACCTATTTAACGCAAGCCGTGCACATTGGTCGGACAAAACACACACCTGCACCGGGTCAGCACTTCGGCATTTGTTTCGTGTGCCGCGCTTTTCGTGAATCGGTGCGCGAACTGGTTCACAGTGGTGCAGGCGAATCGAACGGGCCTTTAAAAAATCTGTTCGCTTCATGGAAGAACGAAAAAAAAATGTCGCAGTTTCGCCCGAAAGGCGAGGCATCAATGGCGATAGCGAATTAGCAGAGAGCTATTCGGAGTAGGGATAGTAGCTTTATCGGCTGCATAAAGTTGGACACATTCACTACTAACTGAATTAACAAGCGTGGTGTCAGCGCGCACAAGCACACATGAATAAATCACACTCGATGACCGCAGACAACCACTGTCAAAACGCTGGCAGCAAGCGCAGCTGCCGCAGCGAGCGAGAAGTTTCGTGCGGTTTATCGCTTCAAGGGAAAACTGAGCGGCCCAATGCACAGCATACAAGGGTCAGAGCCGTTTGGAGGTCGCTTGCAAGATGCGGTGCGCGCGACAACACCGGCAGCCCGTACCGGCGCAAACATAATAAAGAACCAAGCGCAAAGTACATGAACGCATTTGTTGGCAGAGTAGAAGCCGCCTCCCCCCCCCCTCCCTTCCGCGCTTCCTTCCCGCTTTGCTCCTTTCGCGTGGAAGATTGCGTCGCCAGTTCCCCTTGCGCCCGGTTGCAAGATTTATCGCCCTTGGACTTTATACGGAACCTCACGCCGACGACGGCAGAAATCTGCTTGAAGTGTCCATATAATTGCTATCGCAATAAAAACTTCCTTCATGGAGGAAGAAATTTTTCTTCCTCCAGGAAAAAATTTTCTTCCTCCATGGTTCGATTCAATTCGGCTCATGCGTTGGCAGGTCGGCTGCTCTCCTTGCTGTGACTGACTGCCCACTGCACTGCTGCTGTCCACGCTTTCGCCTCGCCGTCCGTCTTGCGTTTTTCGGCACGGGCTACAGCATTGCGGTTTCGGCATCTGACTCATCCCTCTCGCTCATCATGCCCTCCAAGTGGAGGAAATGTCGAGTCGTAAGAAAGGAATACGACAAGATAATGAATGAGCTAGGGACTCGCGCAGCTTGTTGGTCTTCCTTGTCCAACGACGAAGCTGCAAGCTTCACCTCTGCCGACAGTTCTCGTGTAGAGCACTTTCGCCTACGAAGCCGGGAACAGCAGACAATCGTGAAGTTCAATTTCCATGGATGACGGTGGTGAGCCTTCCGTTCAACACGGTTTAAACGAGCGTTCGAGAAGTGAAGCCTTTGTTGACGACGTCTGTAGACAAGAAGCTCCTTTTGTAGAATGCCAATCAGATAGTGCGGGTACGTCCTCATGTGAGCACAGCGACTGATAGCAGCTCAAGTGACAAAGGAGGTCCCCAAGGTAGCGATTCAAGTGATGAGTCTGATGACTTTCTCGCTTCAGACAGCTTCACTGGGCCAGATGAGGGAATAGCCTTCACTTGTAGTCTAACGCTCTCTCATGTACTTTCCGAACAACTGTCTGCAAGTGAGAAGCTTGCTGTAATTGCTTCCAAACATAATATGATGCATGCATGCAATTAACGATGTCCTCGATTTCTGCCGGCGAAGAGGCATCTCGGAACCTTCCAAAAGATGCTAGGACAGTTTTTAAAAACTGAGCGCAAAGCTCAGGTGGAGCAAAATGGTTCATTTGTGCACTTTGGCCTTGCAGAAGGAATTCGTCAAGTGTGCAGCCGGGGCAAGTAGTTCCAAGTGAACTGAAGCTACAAGGCAACATTGACGGAGTCCCTCTTTACCAAAGTAGCCAGCTTGAGCTTGCCTTTTGGTCCATTTTGGGCCGCATAAAAATGTGAGGCATCACCACCATTTCTTGTCAGTGTTACTGTGGTGCAAGGAAGACGCTATGTC